>NW_026866221.1:0-145000 GCF_026571515.1 Ruditapes philippinarum | reverse complement strand
AATTAATTGTTTGAGGAAAAATAATTTTAATCAGGATGTCGAATTATATTTCTTTATTTGTTTATTTTTCATTGACTACATCTTTAGCCTATAAAGTTTTGAAGTTCAATAAATCCTTTGACTTTATTGATCTACAGCTTAATTACTGAATGACAGGCCTGGCAGTCCACTGTTTTTAAGCATAATGCATATCACCCTTAATTGGCACCCCTACTGTTTTGTAATATATCTATAATATACAGCTCCCAATATACAGCTCGTTAACTTCCAATAAAGTGCCTGCCCATTCCATGTGTATATAGTTGGGATCCATATGCCACTGTTTTATGAGGGAGAGGGATACATGATTTGTTAACTATTTAAGGCTAAAGAATTTGTTTTAACAATTGACCAATTTTAATTACAAAGATACTTTCAACATCTCTACCATATGCACCCCTTTCTATATATCCTGTTTTGGATTTTGTATTTGTTTCTTCTAGTTCTTTTTGTTTAAATATTCAAAATTGGGGTTTTGTTCACTCTTTAAAATTTTGGTGTTGGGTTTTGTCTACTCTATAAAATTTTGAGGTGTGGGGTTTTAACTGGTGGGGTTTTGTCCGTCTTCCGTTTTTTGCATATGTTGACCACTTTTTGGTAATTTTCTTGGATTGTAAGTGCTGATAACAATATGTAAATTGTTTTATTTGTTCATCTCACAATATTTTACTTTAAAATGCATTTCCAAGATTTTCATGAAAATTAACATTAATCTGGAGGCTTTAATGAAACTTGGCACAAATGTTCACTGTTGTGAGCGCATAATCCAGGGAAAGGTCACATAGAGGAATGTCAGACATAATCACCTTCGGACAAAATCCCCTTTGCATACCCGGACAAAATCCCCTTCATGGGTGGACATAATCCCCTTCGTGTTTGAGCAAGGCTGGACAAAATCCCCTTCACTACCCGGACAAAATCCCCTTGTTTCATAGGTTTCTAATGTATTATTATGCTCCATAAAAATTGATGAATAATGTATTATTATACTCCCTAAAAATTGAGGAATAATGAACTTTTGTATTTTTTATTTATAATTATGTATCAATAGTTAACAGGGTTCCCACAAAGAAGAGAAATCAAAATTCCCTGACTTTTCCATGACTTTTCCCTGACCAAGACCATTTTTCCCTGACCCATAATAGCGTCAAGTTTTCACCATCTTTAGAGCATTAAACATATTTTTTTTATATGCAGGCCTCCTCTTCCCTATATTACCCAACCTCTTTGCTCTCTTTTCTTTATTTTAAATTATTTCAGATACACAATACATATATATGAATATATGCAACAATTGTCTTTAGCTACTTGTGTAGTTTTAATTTCAATTAGCATGAGTACATTTATCTAAAATGAAAAGTATTTGATAACATATGTCATGCTCAAATATGTTTCATTCTCGAACATATAAAGCAGTGTCATCAAATTTTGAGATACTAACTACCATAGCTAGTTTAGTGTAATTCCTGCTATATACTAGTATTATTAGCTTTGCCTACATTTTGCTTTTCATGAAGCCACTTCATTACTTGTCATGTTGTTTCTTGTTAAAACAAAAGTTTTCAATTGATAACTAACATTTTTTCAAATAAAATGCATGCCTATTTTAGTCAATCCTCCATTGATTACAATGCTTTGTATGGGGAGGGGCCAAAATATAAAAGATTGCATTCTTTACAATTAAGCATTACCTATATCTTAGAAAATTAAGATTTAAAAGAAGATTTTTTAATTTTTTTACTAAATGTAATGAATGAAAATCAATGAAGCAGCAAATATTGACCCCTGGGCTATAATTTTAACAATCCTGGTATAGGTCTATTACACAAATTTTCATGCTAACCTATAGCCTTTGACAATTGAAAGAAGATTTTTTTTAAATTTTTACTTAAATGTATCAATATATAAGGAAAAATTATGACCCCTTAGGCTGGCCAATTTTGATGCTATGGGCAAAATTTGAGCAACTTTGGTAGAGGACCTATAGATGATATAATATACAAAATATCAAAGCCCTATTCCTTGTACCTTCAGACAGTAAGATATTCTAAGTTTTTACTATATGTGCAAAATGAAAATCAAGGACCCCAAGCATGGGTCAATTGTTAGAGGTCCAATAGACGATGCCTTTGCAAAATATCTAAGCTCTTGGCCTGGTTGGTCTTTAGAAGAAGTTTTTTTTTTTAAATCTTTTTTTTTTTATAATTTCTTTTTGTTGCCATGAAAACCAGTTTCTTGCAAGGAATAAAATTATTTTAACAAATTTGGAAGCCCTTTACCAAAGGAACAATCCTGCCAAGTTTGGATAAATTTAGACTAACAATTTAGAAGATTTTTTACTTCACTATTAAGTTAAAGTTACTTTAAATGACAAAATATTTCAAAATTTTTTTGAAATAAGCATATTTTTTAGAGTAAGATATTTACAAGAATAAAAAAGATGCTCATAATGATAAATAAATATAAAGATACCTATAAAATAATCAAAGAAACTTCCTTAGCCTTGAATGAATTTGCTTCCTCACGTAACAGTTTGACCAACATTCTTCTCTTACAAAATTCCCTGACTTTTCCCTGACTTTTGCTTATTTTTCATATTTCCCTGACTAATTTCAAAATTCCCTGACTTCCCTGACCTTTGAAAATCAAAGTGCTGAAAGCACTGATGGGGGCGCAATATGTTGCATACAAAAATTCGAAGATTTGTATATAGCAATCTACTTTAGGTGTTCCAATCTGATATCATTCTTCTTTCAAAGTTGAATAAGTGCCCATTTTGTACACAATATAATAGTATCGCCTCCAAACTCTTGTCAAAATTGAAAATCATGTACCAAGAACATACTAACAAACCCAGGCAAAATGCATAATTGATATCATATATATATCATGAATAAACATTTTAAATTATGACATTGGATTTTGTTTGGGAAACTACAGTTGTTTAACCAATTTTCATGTAAAGTACTTCCTTATGTGAGTGTATAACACATAAATCAGTGTACTTACTATATTTATTCCAAGAAATGATTATGCAGATAGAAAATAAACAGAAAATTTAACTGTCTTTAAAATATTTCTAAAATAAAACCAGGACTGTAAGAACAAACTTGTTTTTTGTAGAAACCTTTCAAGCACAATAGATAATACATGTGAGAATGTAAATTGGAATGGATACATATAATCAAGTTGGCATTGAAAACAAGAGCCACTATCTAGCCTGGGCCATGCTCGGCTTTTTCTTATATTGGAAGTCAAACACATCAGTAGGAGAATATTGTAATATCTATTAGAGTACTCCTAGAAAACATAATATAAATGTATAAAGTAAATTTCAAATTTGAATAGTAAAGGTCATAGTTGAATGATAATTGTTCTTTTGTCCAAGAATGAATCAAATCATAGACAAAAACAAAGTTATGACAATGTGATCGAATTTCAATTGTTTAACCTTGGAGGTAATGGTCATTTTAAATGTCAAAGTTATATCAGAAAAATTCAACATGTTGGTTTTGTGTTTGTTTGTCCAAGCATGAATCAAATCTGTAAATAATAACAAAGTAATGACAATTCCAGCTAACTCCAGATATTTTATATCAAACAAGCAATTATCATAGTATTGCAAGCAATCCATAAGTCCCCTACCTGTTAGAACCCCAGCAACTTTCTGATGGGCCATTGGCCAGTCAATTTTACCAGTGAATGAATGACATGAATGAACTTAAATCTTTTGAGTTCTAAGTTTGTCTATATCACAGTAATGTGTTAAGTTTCCCTGCCTAGTAAGGAAATTATGTTTATACAACCTTGTCATATTTATTACGATGTGGGATTTGAAAGTAAATCCTATAATGAATGAAGAAGTTGGAGTGAAAAATACCAATTTCTCGAAAAAAATCTAAGTTCAAGGGGGACATAATTCTGGAAATAGTCTTGCTAGAGTATTTTAACCTTCTCAAAAATGTTGAGTGAGAATAAGAAACATATATATGAAGTTTGAAGTAGATACATTAGGAAATAAAGAAGTTATTTAAAAAAAGACAACATTTTTTTTCATAAAAATTCTAAGTTCAAGGGAGGTAATACTGATAATTTTTGTGCTAGAGTTGTAAACCTTGTCACATATGATGTGGTTGATGACCAGAAACTTATATTTAAAGTTTGAAGTAATCACCTTAAGAAATAAAGAACTTATAGGGGAAAAAGCTGAAAAATTTAAATCAGAAATCTTGAAATTCAGGCTATTTGTTGCCATAGCAACCAGAATTTTTCAACATAGGAAGAAAAAAAAAGACGTGCATAATCTCCATACTGCCATCTATCCATATATCAAGTTTCATAAAAATATTTTTAGTACTTTTTGCGTTATTGCGGGATCCAGTTTATGTGTTCAATTTGCCATATTTTCAGCTATTTGTTGCCATAACAACCAGAATTTTCCACATAGGAAGAAAAAAAAAAAGACGTGCATAATCTCCATACTGCCATCTATCCATATATCAAGTTTCATAAAAATATTTTCAGTACTTTTTGCGTTATCGCGGGATCCAGTTTATGTGTTCAATTTGCCATATTTTCAGGCTATTTGTTGCCATAGCAACCAGAATTTTCCACATAGGAAGAAAAAAGAAAGACGTGCATAATCTCCATACTGCCATCTATCCATATATCAAGTTTCATAAAAATATTTTCAGTACTTTTTGCGTTATCGCGGGATCCAGTTTATGTGTTCAATGTGCCATATTTTCAGGCTATTTGTTGCCATAGCAACCAGAATTTTCAACATAGGAAGAAAAAAAAAAGACGTGCATAATCTCCATACTGCCATCTATCCATATATCAAGTTTCATTAAAATATTTTCAGTACATTTTGCGTTATCGCGGGATCCAGTTTTGTGGACGGACGGACTGACAGACGGACAGACAGACAGACGGAGGGTAAACCTAAAGTCCCCTCCGGTTAAACCGGTAGGGGACTAATAAAGGTCAAGGTCATATATGAACTTGAAGGGCTTTTGTCACAAAAACATGTCTCCCCAAAACTGTGTATGGTTCTGATCACTCTTTTGAATTTTGGCAGTTTTACATGTGATAGATTTTCCTTTTTTTAACTCTGGGGCTATTTTGTGCAGAGAAACAGAACATGCCATTGTCGGATACCCACGATTGATAAACATGTTCACATAACATGCAATCAATGATGAATGTTAATGGTTCGGCCGTGGGTATCTGACGATGAGAACATGCCAACAATGTGCACAACTAAGGATGGCACTGTACACTCCTGTTTAGTCCTGTTTGAAATCTAAACCAGCAGTTTGAAACATTACTTTTGTACTTTATATAAGTTAAAGATAGAAAACATTATCAATTTTAATCCTATACTTATTATAGGTATTTATTGATTTCATTATTCAAAATTAAATGAAAGAGCATGGAACAAAATATTTTTCAAGATCTAGTAAAATCTAAATGTTTTTAAAAATCTAGTAGAATCAAAACTTTACAATAAATATACTATAAAGTTACATTATAACAATACATGTATTTTGGATAATACACTCTCAGCTGAAATACTTTAAATGGGTATGGTATTTTAAATGTTTGTAAATATTGTAAGTTATCTAATCAATAAGTCTATTCTTATAAAAGAAACTTGCACCTTGATATTTTCTGTTACAAACTAGAACTGCCATTGTCATGGCGTGAATACCCCCACATACCAATTTGTCAGAAAATCACACCAGTAGTCATTTACAGCTCAGACAACCTCCCAGCCAAATCTGAGGGAAGTAAGCCAGTGCATTGCTAAGTTATGTATTCTACATGTTTTAGTGGAAAAGATCAAAGTGAACTTTACCTTTGACCTACTGACCTCAAAACTGAAACTGCCATTGAATGACTTCAATAACACCCCCCCCCCATTTCATGCAGCCTTGCCTGGAGGTGTTTTATGATGAATATATAAGACCATTTGAGCAGACAAGCTAATTGTAATAAAAAGCCCCTGTGACCTTGACCTTTGCCCCAGTGACCTCAAAATCAATAGAGGTATTCCACTAATCTTGACTAACCTCCATTGCCAAATATGAAGACTACGGGTCAAAGGATTCTTAGGTAATTGGGAGGACAAGCTTTAATTAGCCAAGGCCCTGTGACCATGACCTTAGACCTGGTGACCTGAAAATAAATAGGGGTCATCTACTAATCATGACTAACCTCCATGCCAAAAAATGAAGACTGTGGGTCGAAGGATTCTTAAGTTATTGGGCAGAAAAGCTTTCTTCAGTCAAGACCCTGTGACCTGACCTTTGACTTGGTGTTCTCAAAATTAAAAGAGGTCATCTACTAATCATGACTTACCTCCATGCCAAATATGAAGACTGTGGGTCAAAGGAATCTTAAGTTATTGGACGGACAAGAAAAAACTGACAAACTCCCGACGGCCGGACAAGCTGATTCCAGTATACCCCCTTACAACTTTTGTTGTGCGGGGGTTATAACAGATTTCAAACATTGATAAGTTAGCTCATCTTCTTTGGTGATGACTGGCGCCTTTTATATACAAATGTGGTTCTGTTCATACATAGGTTATCTCATGTTCTTTGTGATAAACTCTCACCTTGAAGTTGATAGAGTTCTGTTCATACATATTTCAAAAATAGATAAGTGATCTTATTTTCCTGGTGAAAAACTGTTCGCTCATTAAAGTTCTATACATATTATGATATTTCAAATATTGGGAAAGTTATCTCATGTTCTTGGTGAAAGACTGGTGACTAGTTTTTTCCTCAATGTCATTTCTTTTTCTTATTAGATTAAGTCAAGTTACTATATTCATGGGGCTTTCGACATCACATCATCCAACATTGCAAAGGGCAAGCAGTCTCCTGGTATTCCAATTTCTTTAAGTTTTGAAAAAAACCCAAATATTTCAATTTCTCTAGTAGTGTTTCCGACATGAAGACACATCTACATGCATCTGTTCCTTATCACTCCTGCTATTACTGTTCTATCATACAAACGCACTGTTTCCTGAAATATTTGTTTAGAAAAAGTTAATTGCAAAATAAAAATGCCATTATTTTTGTTGTTTTGTTTGGGGAGGGGGGGGGGGAGAGCAATTTAAAGCACAATTTCCAGCTTTACTGGTTGAGGAAGACCTTGGTGCACCTATGTGTATGATTTCAGGCACCTGGGTACCATCAATGTTCCATAAATAAGCTGGATAGCTTTCTCACATGAAATAATCCATAAACCCTTGCAGAGCTCGAACCTACAGCAGTGAAAGGCTTAATAGGTTCAAAGTCAACCAATCCACCACAGACACCCCAAGTATTTCATCTATTTGCTAAACAGCAATTTTTCAAAATTATTTAAATTTATAAATGTGAGTGATTCTGATAACCTATAGATAGCTAAGTGTAGATAAGATAATCATATATGTCAGATATGTCGGAGTGCTTACTGTGAATATTCAATATTTTAATGTGAATTCTCCTGAGGTGAAAAGGAAAGAAAAGCTGAATTCCTAAATACATGTTACATGTCACAATTGTTCTTGCTATTATTTTTGTTCCTAATTTCTAGTATAAGATGATATTTAAATACACTGTAATTCCTTTTTATAAATTTGGATTTTATCCAGTGACAGAAGCTCACTGACTTAAAATAAACTGTCCTGTGTCAGCCTTTAAACAAGTCAAGAAAAAAAGCCATTAGAATATAATAATAATTAAGAAAATATCATATATACAACCACTTCTAAATAATCATGTACCGCTTCCTTAAATGCCATGCTACTGAAAGAAACATTTTACCATTTATTCACTGCAAGGTTTGTCAGATTGACAGTCTCACATTTTAGCCTTTATCTCTCTTGATTTCATTCTCATTGACCCTAAAGCATCCTTAAACTCGATATCCTGCCGTTCACATTCACAAATCTGACATGTAGGCCGAACATCTGAAACAGAAAGTTGGAAAGATAAAATATAATTATTATTAGATATACATATAGTATCCCAATAATTATGTTAGTTGATATCAAATCAATAATTTAAGCAGTGTTCGAAATTAGCAGTAGTCCGAGGGCCTGACTACTAAATTTTCCTCGGGCTACCAACTTTTCACAGTAACAAGCCGACCAGGCTACTGTATTTTCAGAGGCAATATAAACAACTGTTTTGAACAAATGAATCGTGCCAGTGAAATGTCTTTTGGGCTAGTGAATATTCCAATCTGGTAGTCCGACCAGACTAGTCGATTCAAATCCTAATTTCTTACACTGTTTAAGAAACAATTTGTTCAAAAATTGTCCAAGCACAAAGATTTTTATAGTATACTATAGTAGTTATAGTGTATATACAGTATGTACTAAATGTCTTTACAATCTACTATACTGTCCTGAAATTTTAAGAAAAACAACTATCTTTAAAATCCATTGTCTCAAAAGTTGCAAAACCAAGTAAATGAAATTGTTTCTGGGTTTGTATTATTTCTGCACAACTTCTCATCACAAAAGCTTCAAGGACATTAATGAGTGAATCAGGTCCTATCCTAAAAGATTGTTGCGTACAAGTTTGAAGACAATCCATTCAAAAATAACAAAGTCATAGCCACTAATAGCAAAAATCAAGAAAATTTAAATATTTTACCTTGAATGTTTATATGGAGGTCAAGTTAGTCTGGTCTATTTGAAGGGTTGTTGTGGCCAAGTATGAAGACAATACACCAAGATCTGAAAAGTTATGAAAAAGGTTAGTTTGTTGACAGCAACGGGAAAGCCGTCATGACCCTAAAATGCAAACTGAAAGTTCTAGCCTATACACACTGTTGAGGATAGCCGTTCAGCATTTTTCAATAATAAAGAAAATCAATGCAATGATAAAATCAGTAACTTGCAAGTCTTCTAACATTTTTACAAAGAATGAACATATATATTTTTTCCTAATAATTCTATGATGACGTTCAGCCTTTTATATTATAACAAGATATCGGAAAGATATATCAGAAATGAATTGGCCCGTGGACTTTAATGTCAATCATAGAGCTCTTATGCAAAATGTAATGGTAAGCAAAATCCAGCATGAAATTTCAAGTAGCTAAAAGTGAAATAAAATTATTAAAAATACTTTGTCATATAAATTCAACTACTGTTGGAAATTGACCCACATGTTTGATTACAAATGTATTACATCTATATTGTCCATAGAAATAATAAATTAATTTTCAGTCTCTTTCTCTTTGCGCTTTCACACAGATTTAAATTATTCAACTCCATGATTTTCAGAAGGAAAACAAATCTTCTGATCATCAAACACTAAAAATTACTATACCAACTGTAAATTGCAGTCTGTGCGAAAGACTGTCGGTCCTCGGACCTCGCCAACTAAAAATCAGTAGGGCCGAGATAAATTTCGATACAGTCAGTTGTCATGTCCAAATAAAATTTCAGCCAGTTTAAAACAATTTTTGGCCTTCTAAAATATGCAAAGCTTCCAAGATCAATCTATTTTTTTAATTTTTGCTTGTATTCACAGACCAAGATAACCAAAATCACCGCAGGATACGACCAGTTTTTGCTAAGTAATGTCAGCCACCATCTTGTCTTTGATAATTTCCTTACCAAAACATATTTTTTCTCCAATCTTCAAATTAAACCTTTGAAAGATGTATTGTTTTCTTGTGAATTATGCTAATGTTTTATTAAATATGTTTCTGTATTTTTTTTTCATAGTATCTTATAGTTGAGTCTGACAATTCATATATGCTAAATATTTTTCTTTATAATTATGGCAATATCCCTCCCCCATCACTACAAAAAAAACCTTTCAGAGTCCGGGCCGGTAAAAAATCATCAGAGCCGGAAATAAATCTAAGGATTCAAGTCCTTGCGGCAGGAATTTTTTTTTGACTTTCGCATTGACTGAAATTGTATATGATATTCAATAAAATCTTCTTTTAGAAAAACAAGTTTGCATATTATTGTTTTAGGCAACTCATTTTTAAAATGCTGTACCACAGGAGCCAGAAATTATATCAAAAACAAAAAAAATAACGATTTAAAAAAATTTCCCATATATATACTATAAAAAACTTTTTTATAGTATATATATGGGAAATTTTTTTAAATCGTTATTTTTTTTTGTTTTTGATATAATTTCAGGCTCCTGTGGCTGTACAGCTAGCCTCAACAGTGAGTATATGCTAGTCGTATGCGACTCGCATACAGCCAGCACTTTTGTCAAACAATACTGGTTCATACTGCTAGCCACTTCCATGATTAATTATTCCTTCCTCTACCAATTCATAAACTTCCATCAACAAAATTTTTGAATACTATTAGTATAATAATCATATAGATGTTAAAAAATAAAAGTAATGATGACTTAATATGATGTATATAAATTCCACTGCTAAAGACAAGTTGTTTTTATTGATAGTTTATATCAACAAAGGTAATGAGGTCAGTTTCATCAGTGTATGATGACTTTTAAATTTTTGTTTAAAGTAAAAATTGATAGTCATCAGTTCTAAATATTACCATACTGTTATACAGAGTTCCAGATAATTTTTTGACACTGGGGGTAATTACTTACCCCCACTTTCCAGAATGTGGGGGTAAATTTAAATAGATCAAAAATCTATCGAGTAAAATTTTGTGTGAAAAAAATGTCAATTTGATTAGCCCTTGAAGCAACCATGCACTACATGTGTATTAATAAATCCTTGCAATTATCAAGAAAAATAGAACAATTGTTTTATCAAGCACCTAAGCAATAAAGACGTTATTTGACTGGTTTACAGAGAAAAATAGTTGAAAGTATCTTGACGGGTATTAATTGGAAATAGATACACAGTCAACTGTTAATGGAAGCGGTCAATCAGCTGTTTCGAAAATGAAAGTACACACCAAAAACGCTTCAAATTTACATTCTTTGCGTAATAAATTTACAGAGTGCGTAAATGAACGCAACAAATTGGTAACGTTGTACGTTTTTAGTTGATTTTAAAGCGTAAAATACGCCGATACTCACATTATCTGGAATCTGTTATATTTAATAATATAATCAGTAATCTTATTATTATTGACCTGTGGTTTTGAATTTTAATACAACTACTTTTTTCATATAAATGTCTATAAATTTACAAATAAAAAATCTATAAAATTATGGACTGACCATAAATATGAAATCCTACATCTGATGAAGGCAAAACTGTGGAAATCAGATCTACATGTATGAAATAAGTAGGCCCCTATATCTGAACTTAAGTCATATTGTATTTAACAATTATTATTATTACCAGTCCTTTAAAATTTTGGGACCTCTAGGATAGGATTTTATTCATTACAGGGCTGGGGCAGTACCTCCAGTCGCTTGCAAAAATCATGATCACAAAAATGAAAACTATCATTTTTCACCAATTATAATATTTTACCTGTATACCATGACAAGTTTTGGGCCTATTTTGTTTAGCTTAGATAGCTAATACAGTAAATTGAGTTATAGAGATGTGTTCAAAAAGTAGTCAAAAATGTAATAATAATTTAAGAAAATATCTTTCCATGTTTCTGAATAAGTCCAGATATTAATTATGTGGTTTCAACAATAAAGAGTGATAAAACAAACCAATATGTTAATAAATTGAAAAGTGGACCGAGTTGAAAAAAGGCCGAGCTGACTCGGGGCCGAGTACGTTTTAGGGCCGAGTTTGTAATGCACTTAAATTTGCAGTCTATCAAGCGAAATATATCAATAGCTTTACCAGATTGTGAAGAAAACTTGATTATACATACGGAATAGATTGCAACCAAAATATCAACGTAATAGCTGGGACTTCGTAATTGATAGCAAATCTTCTCAGCCTTTTCTCGGAATAACTGACCAAGATGGCGATTTCGGGAAAATGACGTCAGAGGGAATATAGTTCGTATTCATACGCATACAAATTTTTACTCTGTCATTCACACTTTTTAACCATTTTAAGCTTGAAAGTTATCTAATATGAAAATCGTATTTCATTTTTCCTGAATTATTGTGTTCTATGATAGTTAGTTAATTCATGACTTGATAAAATTGGCACCAAATGTATGCAAGTACTTTGGCTCTCGTGCATCGGGAACCAGAAGGTAGAACAAATTAACTGGTTCTCATTAAATTTTTATCGACTGCTAGCGTAGTAATATTCAAATCGCGTAAAGCAATGGTATATGTAATTTTGTGATAAAAGGATTTAAAATTTAGTAATAAAATGACCAGTCAATTTCAAAATAGATACGGTATAATGATGATCTGAATATTATGGCAAAATATTGGAACTATTTTTGCTCAGCGCAGCTAGATAGCCTAAACGCGTTCAAAGGGTAGTAAGCTGAATTTATCGTAATTACATTGGGGGCTTGCGCCCCCAAAAAATCAATTTTCCCTGACTTTTCCCTGACCGTGGGAACCCTGGAACTTAACCTTTATTTAGTTTAGAAGTTTAAATTATCAACTGCATAACACATATTTGATTAGGCAATTTCTTTAATTGTCTTAAATTGATTAGTATGAAAAACATTTTTATTAGCCAATAATTGTTTCATTGATTGTATAAGTTGATACTTCTAACTGATACATATTATCCATTGTTAAAATTTCTATTGATGAAAGAATGATAACTTAATCAAACCAAGATCACTGCAATACTTGATTGATTGTTAAGAAAGCAATTTTAATGTCATTAAATGTGCTAATTGAATGTGCTTTTCTGCTGAAATATTTTCTTTTTATTTATACATTAAGATATTTACCACACATCATATTATGCAGTATGTTGCTCTCATACCCACTTTATAAACCGAAAATTCATCTGAGGGGGATTTTATCCTAGGTAGCAATTTTATGAAGGGGATTTTGTCCACTTCAAAATTTCACACATGAAGGGGATTATGTCCACCCTTGGAGGGGATTGTATCCAGATATACAAAAATACATGAAGGGGATTTTGTCCGAAGGGGATTATGTCTGTACACCCACATAGAGTTGTCAGAATTAAGATAGAAACAGAAGATGAGTACAGGGACTATTTAGTCAGTTTTATTGATGGATTGTATGACAAATGATAACTATCATAATTATGTCTACAAGTGTGACACATGTAATTTAGGTTAAAGATATACTGTACTCATTCTTGAGTAAAATATTGTAATCATAGGATTCATTGAAATCTACAGAATTCTTTATATGAATAAAATAATGGATAAACTGTGTATGAAAAGCTGTGTTCCCTATTATGGGACAAGTAATGTTGGTTCTTTCTTACAAAAACTTCCAGTTTTTTAATGACACTTTATATTCATATTGTGAATTATTGACTATTTGATTCAAATTGAAGAATAGGGGAGCTATTTTACTCAACCAGGTGTCACACTTTGGTTAAATTAATATCTTCAAAACCAAAGAAAGGAATTGGTTGAAACGTCATGCATTTACTTGAGAGCATAATATGTCACTTGCCAAAGCCAATAACTCTAGCATGAACTTTAAATTGAAAAATTGAAATTGTGACCTTTTCTAGCAATGAATCTCAGGTGAGCAATCCAGGGCAATTTGAAAGATCAATGTTGCACTTTTAGCAATACTTCAACCAAAAATTGTCTAAATTCACAAAGGGCCATAACTTAGTCAAAATCCATTTCAGAGGGATTGGCCTTGGATTATAAAGTGACCCCCAGTTATGATCACAAAGACATCTATTAAGTTTCAAGTGATAACCTACAATAGTTAAAAAGTTTCAAAGTTTTAAAAGGGCCATTATTCAGTCAAAATCAATACTAGAGTTATGGAATGAATAATGACCTCTAATTAGGATCCCAAAGATATCTATTAACATTCAAATAAATACTTTTAGTAGTTGAGTATACATTATGATAATAAAGAAAACGGAGGAAATTTTTTACTATGACAGAGAATTTGTTAAACTTTGCATGATTAACCACCAATTAATTGAAAAATAAATTGATGAAAAAATTGTGGTGGGGGGAGGTCAGTCTGGCCCATACTATGTTATTGCCTTTGAAATGAAGGCATGCATATGTCCAAAACCATATGATAAATTTTGTTGAAATTGTGCCCTGAAGAGGAAAAATTGCCACCTTAAGAAAACATGTAACCTTTTTTCCAAATTGTCTTTTTCAGAAGTGCAAAGGAAAAGAGGAAGAAAAACTCAGGAATTACATTCTTGCATTATTATGATGATATGAGCAATTTAGTCAGATTGACAACTGTATGTGAAGATCTGCAATCGCCTGGCCAATATGTAAAAAAAAAAAAAGTTTCAAGTAAACAACGACTAGAAAGAAAAATAGGCTACACAAATTAATCAAAAAGACAATTTTGTCAAAATGTGAACTGTCCAAACAGAGTACTTCAAGACAATGAAAAGACTGTCAATTAACTCTTTGGCAGCAGAGCAAGACTAGTATTCACATGGCTGAGTCACTTCAAATATATTGTCCACAGTAGTTGACACAGACTCCTCCAAAGAATATGAAAATGGAAGAAAAATTACTCTACATTGTGTTAAGAGTTGAGAGTTTATTTTTTTTAATCTTAAACATGGTCAACTTTTTTACATGCCAATTTTCAAGGCACTACTCGAAAGTTCGCAAAGAGTCACATTCTACTTTAAAAGTGAAATGTTGTGAAGTAAACAAATAAATTAATTACAAACTGCAAGTGGAAGCGGGCCATGATGACTCTAATATCACCCACCTGAATGTAATTTTTCTCCATGACTTTAGGAACTATAAGCAAAAGCAGATAGATATCTGTAAGTGTATATAACAAGAGCTGACACAGAAGACAGCGAAGCTCAACTTATAAAATACTAGACTCAGTAAGGAAGACAAAATTAGGAAAGAAAAATCAACTATGTATAATTATGTATTAAGATACAGTAAAAAAATAACATTTGTTAACATAAATTCCAAGTTCAAGGGGGAATAATTATGGAAATTGTCATGCTAGAGATAGAACTTTGTCTCACAACATGTGTATAATGATAAGTAATATATATTTGAAGTTTGAAGTAGATACCTTAAAAAGTAAAGAAGTTATTTAAAGAAAATTGTAAGTTCAAAGAGAGCTAAATCTGAAAATATTTCTTCCAGAGTTATGAACCTTGGAATAAGTATTTGAAGTTTGAGGTAGATCGTTACCTTTGAAACTAATGAAGTTATAGTAAAAAATAACATTTTTCAAGTAAAAAAATTTAAGTTTATGGGGAGATAATTCTAGCAATATTGATGCTAGAGTTATGAACATTGTCACATTAGATATGGTTTATGATAAGGAACACATACATGTATTTTAAGTATGAAGTATTTGAAGTTGATTCCTTAAGAAATAAATAAGTAACAGTTTTAAGGAAAATTCTTAGTTCAAGGGGAGATAAATCTAAAAATATTGGTGCTAGAGTTATGAACCTTGTCACATAAGATGTGGTTGATGATAAGGGACATATATTTGAAGTATGAAATTGATATCTTAAGAAATAAAGAAGTAACAGTAAAATATAGTATTTTTTAAGGAAAATTCTAAGTTCAAGGGGAGATAAATCTGAAAATATTGGTGCTAGAGTTATGAACCTTGTCACATAAGGTGTGGTTAATGATAAGGAACATATATTTGAAGTTTGAAGTTGATACCTTGAGAAATGAAAATGGTGGCCAGTCAATGGCTGCTATGAAGTCACTGGTTGCTATGGAAACTAAGGTTTAGTTTTTGTAGGTAAAAAAGGAGTTGTTTTTTAAGTGTTTACTATAGACATATCTATGTTCCCCCGGGGCAAGGCAATTTGACCCGATCGAGTGCTTTTATTATAACAGACAAGACAATGTTTCATATCAAAATTATGAATCCGCCTGGGCTCCTTGCCACTCAGGTTCTTGTTTCTGGGTCGTATGGGGGTTGCATTCATTGAACGCTGCCTTTCCTTGTTGATCTTGTTTATCATATTTTATAGTAATGGTGGCATTCCCCTTGCCGTCAACAACTTCGTTCACGCGAAATGTCTAGAATTTTTATTTCACTAACTTTTCGGACATGTGAAAATATCCACATATACATCAGTTGCAGTAACGATGTAATTTTGAAATGGATTGTCTTAAAACTTGAAAACAACAATCTTTAAGGATAGACCTTTAAGGTAACTAGATACAATTGACCTTCACTCATAAAATTTGAATGACCTTAACCTTAATTCTGTCTGTCCATACATTTGTCCGGTTGTCCGTCCGTCCCTCAGCATTAAGCTTGTCCGCCCTTCACAGGTCAAACTACTGGTGGGATTTCAACCAAACTTTACAGAAGTGATCAGTACCATCCCTAGTTGTGTTACTGGCATGTTCCGCTTCAATGTACAAAATGGCCGTCAGAGCTATTAATAGAAAAATCTTGTCCATCTTTCACAGGTCACGGATTTACTTCATTTTTAAAGGAACATTCTTCATGAAAATAAAACTCAAATTGACCTGGGCTTTTGGATTTACTTTATTTTTTAAAAGAACATTCTTTAGTATAAGATCATCATAATAATAAAAACTCAAATTGACCGGGTGTCTTTGATGACCATGACCTTGAAGGTTAAATTATTGAATTTTACTGATATTTGCTATAATTGACTGTAACTTGATAATTAATAAATAGGTTATCTTCATACTTTGACAAAACAACATTTTGGACAAGACGTTTTAAAAGGTTTGACTGACCTTGACCTTTCAATGATGTTGACTGTCAAGGTTCAATTATCGAATTTTGGTTAAATTGTCATTATAATGATATTTATGTATGGATTTGATTCTAAAGTGGACAAAACAAACAGACATATGGAATAATTTAGATATGATCTTGACCTTGAAATGATCTGGACAATCAAATGATTGAATTTTTATTATATTTTCTTAACTTTGTCATTTATTTATGGAAAGGATTCATACTTAGACAAAACGAGAAATGTGACAGACCTATTGAAATTAAAAGAAGAAAACTCTTTTTAGTCCCCTACCGGTTTAACCGGAGGGGACTTTAGGTTTACCCTCCGTCCGTCTGTCTGTCTGTCAGTCCACAAAACTGGATCCCGCGATAATGCAAAAAGTACTAAAAATATTTTTATGAAACTTGATATATGGATAGATGGCAGTATGGAGATTATGCACATCTTTTTCTTTTGTTCCTATGTAGAAAATTCTGGTTGCTATGGCAACAAATAGTCTGAAAATATGGCAAATTTAACACATAAACTGGATCCAGTGATAACTCAAAAAGTACTGAAAATATTTTTATGAAACTTGAAATATGGGTAGATGGCAGTCTTTTATTTTCCTATGTTGAAAATTCTGGTTGCTATGGCAACAAATAGCCTGAATTTCAAGATTTCTGATTTAATTTTTTCAGCCTTTTCACTATAAGTGCTTTATTTCTTAAGGTGTTTACTTCAAACTTTAAATATAAATTTCTGGTCATCAACCACATCATATGTGACAAGGTTTACAACTCTAGCACAAAAATTATCAGTACTACCTCCCTTGAACTTAGAATTTTTATGGGAAAAAAATGTTGTCTTTTTTAAATAACTTCTTTATTTCCTAATGTATCTACTTCAAACTTCATATATATGTTTCTTATTATCACTCAACATTTTTGAGAAGGTTAAATACTCTAGCAAGACTATTTCCAGAATTATGTCCCCCTTGAACTTGGTTATTTTCGAGACATTGGTATTTTTTACTCCAACTTCTTCATTCCTTATAGGATTTACTTTAAAATCCCACATCGTAATAATATGACAAGGTTGTATATACATAATTTCCTTACTAGGCAGGGAAACTTAACACATTAAGTGGCTCCCGTTTAACAACCAATACACTCTTATTAATATATACTCCATACATGTCTTTTGGGGAAAATACATAAAATCTATACCAATGTTATAAAAATCACTATTGTTATATTTAATCTTGCTTTAAAAATTTTATGACCAATGTATATTTTTGTAACTAAATTTTCTTCCTAATGGTGTATTTTAGAGCTGTGATGAACATTTATAATGCTACAAAACTTTACTAATTTACATCAACTTAGCTACTTTTCAGATGATTTAATGTAAAATCTTCTATATCTTATTAAATTTCATATTATGATTTGTAACAAATTAATTAATATAATGTTAGAATGCAAATTTTGTTAATTTTATCATATATGGTAAACATGTTATGTTGTAAAATTAAATTTAAAATGACAAGGAGCTTTGGATTAGTCAAGACTCAAAACTAAGGGGCGATTACACACACCATAAAATAATTATATATGGTCACAAATCAGTGCCACCAATCATCCTTGATTGGTTTGTTTTGACAGCTGTGCTATACAGAATAAACAGTATGCCATCCTGTTTACCCCCAAGTTAATTTGCATTAATCAACAGAGTGTTAAGTCTATATATTTTTGTCAACATCATCTAATTCAAATTACATAATCATTTCCAATGTCAAGCAGTATTCATTATGTACTTTGAGTATGTAAAGCAAAATTAATCTAAGTTTGGGAAATTATTCTAGTACTCTCTAGGTACTCTTTTATTAAGAAATATCGGATTAAAAAACATTTTTAACTAGAAACATTTTGTAAGATGATGAATGCCCCTGCATGCAGCCAAAATTTCAAATGTTATAAAAATATTTATGGTAGTTAAAAATTTGTTTGCACAAAACATTTTTTCATTCTAAGTTCAAGTTGTTATATGTTGTTTGATTTAATCAAGTGTATATATAACTGTTAATAATAACACATATCAAATATGAAATATCTACAGAATTTGTTGTTTTTTATGATAAAATTGTCTCCAGGATGTTGAACTGAACATTGAACATTAATGGTAATGATATTGTTTTTACTCTATTCTTCGGTCTTATTCATGGAATTATTTTGAATTACCTGTAATACCATTTGAAATGGACCGAAATTTAAAGAACCCCCACCCCAAACAAAAACCAAGTATATTCTTAAATGGTCAAAATATTCCTGTATCCCTCTGTATGACCCTTGTGGTATTATGTGTCCCCTGTATGACTGTATGACTCTCTAAGATTGACTAAAATGTACAAAATATTCCTGTATCCCTCTGTATGACCCTTGTGGTATTATGTGTCCCCTGTATGACTGTATGACTCTCTGAGATAGACTAAAATGTACAAAATAATCCTGTATCCCTCTGTATGACCCTTGTGGTATTGTGTGTCCCCTGTATGACTGTATGACTCTCTGAGATAGACTAAAATGGTCAAAATATTCCTGTATCCCTCTGTATGACCCTTGTGGTATTATGTGTCCCCTGTATGACTGTATGACTCTCTGAGATAGACTAAAATGTACAAAATAATCCTGTATCCCTCTGTATGACCCTTGTGGTATTATGTGTCCCCTGTATGACTGTATGACTCTCTGAGATGGACTAAAATGGTCAAAATATTCCTGTATCCCTCTGTATGACCCTTGTGGTATTATGTGTCCCCTGTATGACTGTATGACTCTCTGAGATAGACTAAAATGTACAAAATAATCCTGTATCCCTCTGTATGACCCTTGTGGTATTATGTGTCCCCTGTATGACTGTATGACTCTCTGAGATGGACTAAAATAAACAAAATATTCCTGTATCCCTCTGTATGACCCTTGTGGTATTATGTGTCCCCTGTATGACTGTATGACTCTCTGAGATGGACTAAAATGTACAAAATATTCCTGTATCCCTCTGTATGACCCTTGTGGTATTATGTGTCCCCTGTATGACTGTATGACTCTCTGAGATGGACTAAAAATGGACAAAATAATCCTGTATCCCTCTGTATGACCCTTGTGGTATTATGTGTCCCCTGTATGACTGTATGACTCTCTGAGATAGACTAAAATGGACAAAATATTCCTGTATCCCTCTGTATGACCCTTGTGGTATTGTGTGTCCCCTGTATGACTGTATGACTCTCTGAGATGGACTAAAATGGACAAAATATTCCTGTATCCCTCTGTATGACCCTTGTGGTATTATGTGTCCCCTGTATGACTGTATGACTCTCTGAGATAGACTAAAATGGACAAAATATTCCTGTATCCCTCTGTATGACCCTTGTGGTATTATGTTTACCCTGTATGACTGTATGACTCTCTGAGATGGACTAAAATGTACAAAATATTCCTGTATCCCTCTGTATGACCCTTGTGGTATTGTGTGTCCCCTGTATGACTGTATGACTCTCTGAGATAGACTAAAATGGACAAAATATTCCTGTATCCCTCTGTATGACCCTTGTGGTATTATGTGTCCCCTGTATGACTGTATGACTCTCTGAGATGGACTAAAATTGACAAAATAATCCTGTATCCCTCTGTATGACCCTTGTGGTATTGTGTGTCCCCTGTATGACTGTATGACTCTCTGAGATAGACTAAAATGGACAAAATATTCCTGTATCCCTCTGTATGACTCTTGTGGTATTATGTGTCCCCTGTATGACTGTATGACTCTCTGAGATGGACTAAAATGGTCAAAAAATTCCTGTATCCCTCTGTATGACCCTTGTGGTATTATGTGTCCCCTGTATGACTGTATGACTCTCTGAGATAGACTAAAATGGACAAAATATTCCTGTATCCCTCTGTATGACCCTTGTGGTATTGTGTGTCCCCTGTATGACTGTATGACTCTCTGAGATAGACTAAAATGGACAAAATAATCCTGTATCCCTCTGTATGACCCTTGTGGTATTATGTGTCCCCTGTATGACTGTATGACTCTCTGAGATAGACTAAAATGTACAAAATAATCCTGTATCCCTCTGTATGACCCTTGTGGTATTATGTGTCCCCTGTATGACTGTATGACTCTCTGAGATAGACTAAAATGTACAAAATATCCTGTATCCCTCTGTATGACCCTTGTGGTATTATGTGTCCCCTGTATGACTGTATGACTCTCTGAAATGAACTAAAATGAACAAAATATTCCTGCATCCCTTCTGTATGACACTTATGGTATTGTGTATCCCCTGTTTGACTGTATGACACTCTGAAATGAACTAAAATGAACAAAATATTCCTGCATCCCTCTGTATGACACTTATGGTATTGTGTATCCCCTGTATGACTCTCTGAGATGAACTAAAATGAACAAAATATTCCTGTTACCCTCTGTATGTCTCATGTGGTATTGTACGTGTGTCCCCTGTATGACTGTATGACTCTCTGAGATAGACTAAAATGGACAAAATATTCCTGTATCCCTCTGTATGACCCTTGTGGTATTGTGTGTCCCCTGTATGACTGTATGACTCTCTGAGATGACTAAAATGGACAAAATATTCCTGTATCCCTCTGTATGACCCTTGTGGTATTATGTGTCCCCTGTATGACTGTATGACTCTCTGAGATAGACTAGAATGGACAAAATATTCCTGTATCCCTCTGTATGACCCTTGTGGTATTGTGTGTCCCCTGTATGACTGTATGACTCTCTGAGATGGACTAAAATGTACAAAATATTCCTGTATCCCTCTGTATGACCCTTGTGGTATTGTGTGTCCCCTGTATGACTGTATGACTCTCTGAGATAGACTAAAATGGACAAAATATTCCTGTATCCCTCTGTATGACCCTTGTGGTATTGTGTGTCCCCTGTATGACTGTATGACTCTCTGAGATGGACTAAAATTGACAAAATAATCCTGTATCCCTCTGTATGACCCTTGTGGTATTATGTGTCCCCTGTATGACTGTATGACTCTCTGAGATGGACTAAAATGTAAAAAATATTCCTGTATCCCTCTGTATGACCCTTGTGGTATTCTGTGTCCCCTGTATGACTGTATGACTCTCTGAGATGGACTAAAATGTACAAAATATTCCTGTATCCCTCTGTATGACCTTGTGGTATTGTGTGTCCCCTGTATGACTGTATGACTCTCTGAGATAGACTAAAATGGACAAAATATTCCTGTATCCCTCTGTATGACCCTTGTGGTATTATGTGTCCCCTGTATGACTGTATGACTCTCTGAGATGGACTAAAATGGAACAAAATATCCTGTATCCCTCTGTATGACCCTTGTGGTATTATGTGTCCCCTGTATGACTGTATGACTCTCTGAGATGGACTAAAATGTACAAAATATTCCTGTATCCCTCTGTATGACCCTTGTGGTATTATGTGTCCCCTGTATGACTGTATGACTCTCTGAGATGGACTAAAATGTACAAAATATTCCTGTATCCCTCTGTATGACCCTTGTGGTATTATGTGTCCCCTGTATGACTGTATGACTCTCTGAGATGGACTAAAATTGACAAAATAATCCTGTATCCCTCTGTATGACCCTTGTGGTATTATGTGTCCCCTGTATGACTGTATGACTCTCTGAGATAGACTAAAATGGACAAAATATTCCTGTATCCCTCTGTATGACCCTTGTGGTATTATGTGTCCCCTGTATGACTGTATGACTCTCTGAGATTGACTAAAATGGACAAAAATATTCCTGTATCCCTCTGTATGACCCTTGTGGTATTGTGTGTCCCCTGTATGACTGTATGACTCTCTGAGATGACTAAAATGGACAAAATATTCCTGTATCCCTCTGTATGACCCTTGTGGTATTGTGTGTCCCCTGTATGACTGTATGACTCTCTGAGATGGACTAAAATGGACAAAATATTCCTGTATCCCTCTGTATGACCCTTGTGGTATTATGTGTCCCCTGTATGACTGTATGACTCTCTGAGATAGACTAAAATGGACAAAATATTCCTGTATCCCTCTGTATGACCCTTGTGGTATTATGTGTCCCCTGTATGACTGTATGACTCTCTGAGATGACTAAAATAAACAAAATATTCCTGTATCCCTCTGTATGACCCTTGTGGTATTATGTGTCCCCTGTATGACTGTATGACTCTCTGAGATGACTAAAATGTACAAAATATTCCTGTATCCCTCTGTATGACCCCTTGTGGTATTATGTGTCCCCTGTATGACTGTATGACTCTCTGAGATGGACTAAAATGAACAAAATATTCCTGTATCCCTCTGTATGACCCTTGTGGTATTATGTGTCCCCTGTATGACTGTATGACTCTCTGAGATGGACTAAAATGTACAAAATATTCCTGTATCCCTCTGTATGACCCTTGTGGTATTATGTGTCCCCTGTATGACTGTATGACTCTCTGAGATGGACTAAAATGTACAAAATATTCCTGTATCCCTCTGTATGACTCTTGTGTATTATGTGTCCCCTGTATGACTGTATGACTCTCTGAGATGACTAAAATGGACAAAAATATTCCTGTATCCCTCTGTATGACCCTTGTGGTATTATGTGTCCCCTGTATGACTGTATGACTCTCTGAGATGGACTAAAATGGACAAAATATCCCTGTATCCCTCTGTATGACCCTTGTGGTATTATGTGTCCCCTGTATGACTGTATGACTCTCTGAGATGGACTAAAAATGTAAAAAATATTCCTGTATCCCTCTGTATGACCCTTGTGGTATTGTGTGTCCCCTGTATGACTGTATGACTCTCTGAGATGGACTAAAATGGTACAAAATATTCCTGTATCCCTCTGTATGACCCTTGTGGTATTATGTGTCCCCTGTATGACTGTATGACTCTCTGAGATGGACTAAAATGACAAAATAATCCTGTATCCCTCTGTATGACCCTTGTGGTATTATGTGTGTCCCCTGTATGACTGTATGACTCTCTGAGATAGACTAAAATGGACAAAATATTCCTGTATCCCTCTGTATGACCCTTGTGGTATTATGTGTCCCCTGTATGACTGTATGACTCTCTGAGATAGACTAAAATGGTCAAAATATTCCTGTATCCCTCTGTATGACCCTTGTGGTATTGTGTGTCCCCTGTATGACTGTATGACTCTCTGAGATGGACTAAAATGGTCAAAATATTCCTGTATCCCTCTGTATGACCCTTGTGGTATTATGTGTCCCCTGTATGACTGTATGACTCTCTGAGATGGACTAAAATGGACAAAATATTCCTGTATCCCTCTGTATGACCCTTGTGGTATTATGTGTCCCCTGTATGACTGTATGACTCTCTGAGATGGACTAAAAATGTACAAAATATTCCTGTATCCCTCTGTATGACCCTTGTGGTATTATGTGTCCCCTGTATGACTGTTATGACTCTCTGAGATGGACTAAAATAAGCAAAATATTCCTGTATCCCTCTGTATGACCCTTGTGGTATTGTGTGTCCCCTGTATGACTGTATGACCAACAAAATTTATGCATCAAATATATTTTGGAAAAAAGAATACGTTTTCTATTTAAACATTTTGTAACCATAAGTAACCAATGTAACCCTTGTATCCATGTATCCCATTCTTAACAGGGGTGAAAAAGAATTGTGTTTTTAGGACATATCTAACAAAACCAGTATCTGAACAAAGACATAATAACTGTACTGAAATTTGACCCTATTAAAGTTTTGAATTTATGTTACATGGGAAAGACTTTATTCAAATTTGTAAATGACAAAAAGCATGAGATCATGTTGTTGTTATTGCAAAATATTGAAAACTGTTAGAAATTTTTCCATGCAAAAAATAAAATAAAGTTGGGGAAAATGAAATTTTCAGAAAAAATCTGCAAAAAATTCTATAACAAAGCTGTAAATTACCTTTAAATTTTTGCCTTAAAATTTCTTTTTGTTCTGTTTTTTTTGATTTATTTCAAACCAAAGGGTTTTAAAAAATTTTCCCAAATTCTAAGACATAAATTAAAAATCAACTAAATCACGAACACTGACAGGTAACTATGTTGGTCACGAAAATATGTGAACAAAGGCATCAAAAGAATGTTATATACCTATCAGAAATAACAATTCTATTTACAGTAAACCATTGAACGCATTGCAATTGAAATTGTAAGTGGGAACACAAACAAACCTGTTAAATTCCCTGGAAACTATACCTGATTTTCGGATTTTCCTTGAACGTCAAAAAAATTGAATAGGTTGCACAACACAAATTTTACTTGTTGTTGTTGTTTTTGTGGAATGTTTCAAGAGATTATTTTCACTCATCTAGGGAATGTGTGAGAATCCAGCAGCTAAAGGCTTGCTTAAGTTAAAAAAGTGTTTTTATGTCCAATAAATGTATTGAAGTTACCTTTTTTATGCTTATAAATATTTAGAAAAACAAATTCATAAAATGCAAAAGAATGATAAGGGTCTGTGACCTTTGTCTGGATCCTCAAACGCTTACAGGAATTTCCAATCGCGGAAGAAAAACAAATTAGTCAACAAATGTTCTGTGTATCACGGTATGTATAATTAAATAAATATACTCGTTCTCTATCGATATATAGCAAAATAGTTGTTTCACTGATTGTTTTTCTTGAACCAATTTTCTATAAAAGTAAATAAGGGAAATAAATTATTCAGTGGGCAGTTTGGCAAGATAGAAAAATATATTGCTGTCAGGCCCTAACTTGGTGCTTTGCCCAACAAATGGTGCGTTTTAGGGCTATTTTACGGTGTTCCTTTTGGACAATAGTGATTTTTTATGTGGTCCTTACCCGCGATGCACAATGGTAAGATGGTGAAAACGCGATGACACGATGTTGAAATACAATGGTATGATGGTGAAAACACGATGGTACGATGGATCACAATGGTACCATGGTGAAAACACGATGTTATATCCCTTTCACCATCGTACCATCGCATTTTCACCATTATTTAGCGCATTTTCACCGTAGTGCCATTGCACTTTTATCACCGTACCATCACGTTTTCACCATTGTGCCAATTGTGCCTTGTGCTTTCACCATCGCGCCATCGTGTTTTCAACATTGTACCATCATGTTTTCAACATCGTACCATCGCGTTTTTACCATCGTGCCATCGCACTTTCACCATCGTACCATCACGTTTTCACCATTGTGCCATCGTGTTTTCACCATCACGCCATCGTGTTTTCACCATTGTACCATCATGTTTTCAACATCGTACCATTGCGTTTTTACCATCGTGCCATTGCACTTTCACTATTGTACCATCGCGGTTTCACCATCATACCATCGCAATTTCACCATTGTACCATTGCATTTCAATCATTGACTATTGCATTTTCACCATCATACCATCGCATTTTCACCATCGTGTTTCCACCATTGTGCCATCGTGTTTTACCATGGTACCATCGCGTTTTCACCATTGTGCCATCATACTTACTAATTAATTTGAGTTATAAATAATAAAACCGGTTATCTTTACATTAAATTTTCCATTTATGTCATTATCCTGAATATAGATGAAAAACTCTTTAATATATGCTTATATTTTGCTGTACTTAACATATCAACTTGAATCTTCATATGTACAGTGCACAAGGATGACAACTTCATTTTCTTGAATTTTTAAGGGATTGCCTTTTGTTATTTTTCATGTTTTAATTACTAAGATGTCAGAGATATGCAAAAAGAAAGGGTGCAGGGTTAAATAATTAGAAGGCATATATTGTTGATGTACCACTGCGCATTACCAGCGGGAGACAATGGCACGATGGTGAAAACGCCATGGTACATTGGTTAAAACACGAAGACACGATGGTGAAAATGTGATGGTACCATGGTGAAAATGCGATGATACGATGGTGAAAACACAATGGTACAATTGTGAAAACGCAATGGTATGATGGTGAAAACTCGATGGCACGATGGTGAATATAGGATGGTAGGATGGTGAAAACACGATGGTGCGATGGTACATTGGTGAAAGTGCGATGGTAAATTGGTGAAAATGCAACGGTACATTGGTGAAATCGCCATGGTACAATGGTGAAAAAGCGATGTTACATCGCGCTTTCACAATCGTACTATGACGATTTAACCATTATACCATCACATTGTCATCATCGTACCATTGTGTTTTCACCATCATATCATTGCATTTTCACCATCATACCATCGTGCATCGCGGGTACAGACTGAATAAAAATTACGATTGTCCAAACGGAACACTGTATGATGGTCGGCCTTCAGACATACATATTATGTAATATCAGATTGTAAAATCAGTCAGTCTTGCAGTCGAAATATTGAGACCAAAACTTACTTTGTATGTGTGACATGTGCCCGAATAATAACTGATTGGATTATTTTGTATTATGTTCTCAACTATCTCTCTAGGACAGAGGTGTCAAAACAGCGTGCAATCAAGTGGTAACATCATTAAATTAAGGAGTTAAACCGTTACTGCTCTATGAGACAATGTGTCTAGTCATTCATGCATACTTAATGCAGTACTGTACTTTAATCATTGAACTAGAAAACATAGATATAAAACACAGTTTTCTAGTTCATTGAGTAAGTACAGTACTGCATTAAGAATGCATGACTAGACACATCATTTATATGTATTTTATATCTTTGACTAAAATATTTAGAACTGAAAAGATGTAGACTTAGAACATATATTTTTCATGTTCATTTCAATAGTAAATTCATAGTTTCATAGTCAATATACATTCATCTTAAGAGGACAGTCAAGTTTTTTTGTATAAACACAGGATTTAATCATTTAAAATTTTAATTTCATAGTCATATGAAAATTGGCGGTTACAAAGCCATGAGTGGAAAATGATGATTGTAATACCACAAGATGAAAATAAATACTGTTTTTTATAGAAAAACTTTGAATTTTCTGTTTATATACCAGGGTTTTTTCTCAGGATTTTGGGAACATGACCCAATGGAATTGGGAATTTCAGCAAATTATTTTGTTAAAAATTGGGAAAAATGCATACCTGCCTATGCTAAGTATATAATATAAAGGAATTGCCAAAATGTTTTTATTTTTCATTGAATGTAAATTTATTGAATTTTTTTATAAACTTGTAAATTTTGACATAAGTTTTGAAAATACAGTTCTTACATAATAAAAAATTGGTACCAACTGAAAAATAAGAATTAAAAAAATGAACATTTTGCATTAGAATCTATATTCATTTATGTCAAAAGTCTTCATTAATGTCATAAATTTATAATTTAACAAACAAGCCACATAAACTGAATCTATATCTTGATAGCTTTTATAAAAGTTGACGCAAATTAACCAAAGGCAAATTGATTTAGCACAGACCTTTTGCCAACAAAATGAGCTCAACTGAACTAGATATCAGGAGTGTGCTTAAAATAGGTAAATGACATGGTGAAGTGGGTGTCAAATGTGTGACCTAGTGTTCAGAATGAAATACTTTAATCAAACTTGGTATACTATGTTTACCGGTATATAGCAAGCTTATGTGGGGCTAGGGATTGCTTTTAGACCCCCAATGGTCAAGGAATTTTTACCGTAAGAAAGAAAAATTGTGTTTCAGGTAAATAACTAGAGTTAGGAATAAGATATTGTAATCAAACTTTGTATTTAGCAAGCAAGACCTTCAAGTAGACCGGACTAACCTTGACCTTCATTCATAAATGACCTTGACCTTTAAGGTTAAAAATGTCTCAATTTTGTTTGGTTTTTGCTGATTTTTATGTCGCCTCTGATTTTTATGTTGCCTCTACTAAGTATAAAGGGAACACTTCTCCATTGTCTGTCTGTCTGTCACAAAACTAGTCCGGACTTCTCCTCATAAAGTTATGGTGCAATTTCATCCAAACTAAACAGTACCAAGTTTAGTTGTGCATATCATCAGCATTTTCTGGTTCAATGATTTTTGTCAGATTTATGGCTCTTTAATAATTTTTATTTTTAAAGTTTGTCCGGACTAACTCCTGTAATGCCACTTATGCAATTTCAAAGAAACTTTACAGGATTGATCTGTAGCCTAAGTCCTTGCTCATATTTCATGGGTTTTCCGGTTGAATGATTTTTGGCTGAGTTATGGCACTTGAATATAAAAAGGTGTTTTTTTTTGTGTTGCCAGCTACAGGACTACTCCTCAGAAACTACTGGTGCAATTTCATGAAAACTTTTCAGGAATGATCAATACCATCATTTGTAGTTGTACAGCTCATCAACATTTTATGGTTCATTGATTTTTGTCAGAGTTTTGACACTTTCATGATTTTAATTTTGAAATTTGTCTGTAGTACCCCTGTTATACTACTTATGCAATTTCAATGAAACTTTACAGGATTGATCGATAGCTCAAATTCTCGTGCATATTGGTTGAATGATTTTTGCTGAGTAATTGCTATCATGAGGCGACACATGTGTTCTCCGATTGTTCTTGTTGCTTCAAGTGGCGATAACTTTGTTTTTTTGAATGGATTGTCTTCAAACTGAAACATAATAATCTTTCAGGGTAGCCCTTCAAGTTGACCAGACAGACCTTGACCTTCACTAGAAACGACCTTGACCTTGTAGGTCAAATTACTGAAATTTTCATCTTTTTGCTGTAACCTGGTATAACTTTGTTATTGGATTGACTTCATATTCACATCTGTTTATGATAACACCTTCAAGTTTATATCAATCTCAAATTGACCTTGCTCTTTAATGATCTTGACCTTGAAGGTTTAATTAATAAATTTTCACTGATTTTTGCTATAATTGAGTGTAACTTTGTATTTAATAAATGGATTATCTTCATACTTTGACAAAAGAACATTTTGGACAAGGGTTTGGTTCATACTTGTTGAATATTTAAATTACCATAATTGTGAATGTGTGAAAGTCATGGTCAGGAAAGATGGGACAAATTGTCTTAATTGTTAAAATATCTTTTTAAATGAGCAGGAAGTCAACATTTTTAATGGTTTTAACACTGTTGCTGACAACCTGCTTTAATACTCAAATAGCCTCATTTGAATAAGGATATTCCTTCATGAAGTTTATTTTGTAATGAATAAATTGTTGATATTTGAATGTACTTTTGATTGTTTTATTTTCTGAAGAAAGGGTAAAAAATGTCTTTGTTTTAATGGCAAAAAAATAAAAGTTGTTAAACGTTTTAATAAAAGAAACCATTGAACATAGCTTAGCTATTTTTAAACTGAAGATCTAAATTAAAACATTTCAGATGTTCATGTGTTGGTCTTTGCTTATCATGGTATATCATTAACATAACTTTTTGCCCCAAAGTAGTACATTATTTACTTTCTTACTTTAAAATGATTATAATCTTAACTATCAATACACTTTGTTTTATCTTGTTTCTCACAGATAAAGCCATTGGAGGAGGATTTAAATGGTTTATGAAGAACAAAATTAAGCACAATGTTTAAACCTTCTGATTTACATCATAAAGCGTTGTCAGAATTTACACAAATGTCACAGACAGAGTTCAGGACCCAGCAAATAAATAACCAGCAGACTCCTGGGCAGTCAGATCCTTCATTCTTACCCCAAGGAACTGTTATCAGACATTTAACACCATGGCAGAATACTGAAAATCTGCAGCAAAATGGCAATGTGGATAAAGTCCTTGAGCTGCTTTTACAAAATATGCGCTTAACACAAAAAGAAAATAAAGATCTTAAAGACCACTGTGCTCATTTAGAACAAAAGATAAGACTAGATGAGATGAGAGTTACACCTACAAGCCCAGCAAGGAGCCGGTATTAAGATCAAAATCTGCTCCAGAAAGTTAATGACAAACTACAAGATACGAGAAAGGTATCGTCACCAGAAATATTTTTATTTCCTGATACGAAACAAGAGAACTGACAAATGGTCTTCAGACAATAGAAGTCAAGGTAGTTCAGTGCATGTAAGTGCAGATGGAGCTAGCGGGGAAGTATCGAGGATTCCCGCTCTCTTTCCTCGGGAAAATTGTCCTCCTCGGATAGAGATTCAAAGTGAATTCCTCAGTTTAAGAGACAGTTTTTCAGGAGCCTCCTGGGTTTTCAGCACAGTATTTCAACAATGTTATTAATGAGTTGATGAAAACAAGAGTATACTGCATAATTCTACAAATGAAACAGGTAAACAATAAATTTTAAATTAGCCTTTTAAATGGAAAGTTTTAAATAAAATGTAAGATTGCATTTCATAATACAATTTTAATATTTACCCTGGATGATATTTTGGTAAAAAAGTTTAAGAAGAGATATATTAAATAATGATAACTTAGTTTATTATATACTGAACAACCATTAGTTTTCAGACTTTTCATTCTCTTCAAATAACTTTAAAGAATCATTTTATTAACATAAATAAAATTCATTTGATTAATACATAAAGACCAATTTGATAATAAAAAAATACATCATTTAGTTAATGAGATCTTTTATATTTTTGTATATTTTAATACATTATACTTTTTTCAAATGTTAGAAAACACAGAGTGATACTGCAACAAATGAAAAAGAAATGGATAAAATGAGAAATGAAATACAACAGCTCCGTTTTTCCAATCAGAAATTACAGGTAATTGAGCCGTGTCACGACAAAACCAACATAATGGGTTTGCGACCTGCATGGATCCAGACCAGCTTGCTCTTCCGGGCAGTCTGATCAGGATCCATGCTGATCAGACTGCGCGGATACGCAGGCTGGTTTGGATCCATGCTGGTTGCAAACGCACTATGTTGGTTTTGTCATGACGGGGCTCAATTCTTTCCTCATGCTTTTTGATGCGTCTATGGCAGAATGGTTACAGTCACTTAAACTCATTTGCCCCTTGATTCTTTATGGGTTCAAATACTGCTAGAGGCTTTAGATTCTTTGCTGCTATCCACTTGATTTAAGGTATTCAGACTTTACTAAATATTTCCTGTTTTGTGAAATAATGCACAGAGGGACATCTGTGGTCAGCTGTCTGTTAAAATAAAGCTGGATAATGGCCATATGACCATTTTGTGTGTGTGTGACTTTAAAACTGTACAGAGAAAAATCAAGCAATTTGTTTAAGCATTACTTATATTTTAAGATTTTCACTTAGAGTGACCAATTATGAGAAATTATGTCCTTTAAGAGAAGATGAAAAGTTGCAGAAACTTAAAGGTGGACATGGATCTGCTGATTTAAAGATATACTTTGCTAATCCTTGAGTAAAATATTTTAAGGTTTTTTGACATGATGGGACAGAAAATATTTTTTTCCAGATAAATTATGTACCATTTGATGTAGGTGTAGACCACAAATCTTTGTGCAAACTTTCAGATCATTCGCGCACTTCGTTTTTCCATAATAATTATTCAAATTGTAAAAAAAAATTTTTTAACGCTTTTCACTCAAATTAGGCTAAGAAAAGCATAAAACTACGATTTATTTTAAAGTATATTTCTTAACTATCTTTGCACATATTTCTGTTTTAAGCCCCCCCAGTTCATTTATGTAAGAAATTCTAATGTTATTTTTTTAGGCTTTTAAACCTCAGTTGAGTCCCTTTAAGAATTGGCTTTTATATTTCTTTTCCTATGATATTCTTTTCTTACCCTGTACAAGAATGATATTTTGACAATAGAAATTATGTTGTGGCATTACTTTTAAGCGACATCTTCAAAGAAAAGAGGGAGAAATAGATCAACTAAAGAAGCTGCATGTGAAAGATGAAAGTTTGAGTTTTGAGCTCAGAGAGTGACTCAGCAGAGCAATCTAAGACTGATAGTGATCCAAGTTCCCAAGTAAGTAACATTAGCTTTAAAGCACTTCTGAACCACTTTTTCCTCACAGCCTGAAAGGGTCTTTTGCATTTTTTTTCAAATGAGGAATGCTATCCAGCTAGCTTACAGAGTGACTTTGATTCTACTCAGGTGCCTATAATGCCTGTAACTAGAAAGTGGCCATATGAACTAGATTGTGTTAGTGAACTTACAACCAAAGCCCAAAGAAAAAGCACTTCTGAATAAAATACAACTGTTAAGTGAGTAGTTTTGAGTACAACCAATTTTTTTTAAGCTAGAAAAGCTGTAATTAGAAACAATTATTGTTAAAGTGGTGAAGTAGAAGAGTTCCCAAATGAAATATATCTCTGCATTAAATGTACAATCTACTTGTAATTTGATGAAATTTCCTAAGACACATATTTATTATGTAATGTTGTATGAAATATTTTGGTTGTTCAATTTATTGATTTTTCATGGCATTATTTTATCTCTTTAACCATTTACAACTACTTGTTTGGGCTATTTGTTCCACTTTTGTCTGTGGTTCTGCAATTCTGATGCAGTTTTCCACAGTTTCTCTTGTAATAATTGCACTCATGGACAGAGATACTTTAGATGATCTTCTTATTATGCCCCCACTTCGAAGAAGAGGGGGTATATTGCTTTGCACTTGTCGGTCCGTCCCGTCCGTCGGTCCGTAGACCAAATGGTTTCCGAGTGATAACTAAAGAACCCTTAGGCCTAGGAACTTCAAACTTGGTATGGTGATTGGTCATGACCAGTAGATGACCCCTATTGATTTTGGGGTCAAGGGGTCAAAGGTCATATTGACCTTGTAAGCAAAAACTGTTTCCGATCAATAACTAAAGAACCCTTAGGCCTAGGAACTTCAAACTTGGTATGGTGATTGGTCATGATCAGTAGATGACCCCTATTGATTTTGGGGTCAAGGGGTCAAAGGTCAAGGTCACATTGACTTCTTGGGTAAAAACGTTTCCGATCAATAACTAAAGAACCCTTAGGCCTAGGAACTTCAAACTTGGTATGGTGATTGGTCATGATCAGTAGATGACCCCTATTGATTTTGGGGTCAAGGGGTCAAAGGTCAAGGTCACATTGACCTTTAAGGTAAAAACGGTTTCCGATCAATAACTAAAGAACCCTTAGGCCTAGGAACTTCAAACTTGGTATGGTGATTGGTCATGATCAGTAGTTGACCCCTATTGATTTTGGGGTCAAAGGTCAAGGTCACATTGACCTTTTAGGTAAAAACGGTTTCCGATCAATAACTTAAGAACCCTTAGGCCTAGGAACTTTAAACTTGGTATGGTGATTGGTCATGACCAGCAGATGACCCCTATTGATTTTGGGGTCAAGGGGTCAAAGGTCAAGGTCACATTGACCTCTTGGGTAAAAACGGTTTCCGATCAATTAACTAAAAACGCTTAGGCTTAGGAACTTCAAACTTTGTATGATGATTGGTCGTGACCAGCAGATGACCCCTATTGAGTTTTGGGTCAAGGTGCCAAAGGTCAAGGTCACATTGACCTTGTAAGTAAAAACGGTTTCTGATCAATAACTAAAGAACGCTTAGGCCTAGGAACTTCAAACTTGGTATGGTGATTGGTCATGACCAGCAGATGACCCCTATTGATTTTGGGATCAAGGGGTCAAAGGTCAAGGTCACATTGACCTTGTAAGTAGAAACGGTTTCTGATCAATAACTAAAAAACCCTTAGGCCTAGGAACTTCAAACTTTGTATGATGATTGGTCATAACCAGTAGATGACCCCTATTGATTTTGGGGTCAAGGGGTCAATGTCATATGGACCTTGTACTTAATGACCGTTTCTGACCAATAACTCAACAACTCAAGTTGCCTTGGTTGATATTTTTATATTAAACTAAAAATGCTTTTGGTATACACATTTGAAGGTCTTATGTAATATAACAACTTGGCTGTCATTAATGAGGCCTACATGATTCATAAAATTTATGCATATATTATTTGGTAAGATTTGTAATAACTTAAATTGCTGCACACAACCTATGGGGTCACAATAATTATTACCTTGTGACTAGTCATGACCAGTAGATACTAGATAACCCTTATTAATTGTTTGTTCACTGGGTCAGAAGTCATGCATAATAACCTGATCACATGACTAATTGGCTGCCGATAGGGGGCATACATGTTTTACAAACATATCTTGTTTTAGTTAATGTCTTAGGCTGTTGTCATTCCATAATCACTTTACATTATATGAATTAATTGATAAATGATTGTGATAATAGCTGGCATCTATGTTACCAGGGGTCCACTGAAGCAGAAATTCAAAGATTAAGAGAAGAAGTTGAAGAACTTACCAAGATAAATCAAGTAAGTTTTTTGAGTTCTTGGAAATAAAAGTGTTTTTTCTAATCATATTACATATTATACAGTCGTCAGTATTGGGATTGTTTATTCCAGTCTGTTTATAACTCAGTTATTATGCCCCCTTCAAAGAAGTAGGGTTATCTGTTCAACCTATGCTCAACCTAAGAACATCTTACTTTGTATTGAGATTTGTCACGACCTGTAACTTTTTGGGGTCACTAGTTCAAGGTCACATTGACCTTTTATAACAAAATATCTTGACAACCCATGGGCTCTTCAAACTTTGCAGGTGCATTGGTGTTGGCCAGTAGGGGACCCCTTATGATTTAAAGGTCAAGTGATTAAAGGTCAAGGTCACATTCACCTTGTCTGTAAAACAAAAGCCCCCCCGGACGAAATCCCCCCCATCTAAAAATGACAAGGTGGACAAAAGCCCCCTCATAAATTTTCCACATAGGACAAAAGCCCCCCCCCCCCCCATAAAAAAGTAAAGGTAGGACAAAAGCCCCCCCCCCCCCCCCCCCCCATGGTCCATCACACATCACATTTACATAATATTATAGTGTAAATGAATTAATAAAAATGAAAAGAATTTGTTTAAATGTGTATTAATAATGTATATATTGAAGTGATAACAAAGTATGATAACAGAGGAAATAATGCATGCACGCGATACTGAATAGCTTTTCATATACACAAGAAGCGTCAGAAGAGTAGTAATGTTTAATCACTTTAATCCTTAGCAATTTGTCACCTACATTTGATGTCCATACATATTATTAAACACATAAAAAACACAACTTTAATACATACATGCTTAAAAATATTACAAACATGAAGATGAAGAGCACATGGATGAAATAAAGCACACTTTATTGATAAATTATTCTCACAGTCTCTGCTACAGTTCAGTTTCAGAAAATGTTCACATTAAGTTGAGTCTGATACATTGTGACATGGCACACAAAATAACCAAATTAATTGAAAAAAGGCAGATATCAATTCATTTACACTAAATGTAAATGTGATGGACCATGGGGGGGCTTTTGTCTTACCTTTACTTTTTTATGGGGGGGGGGGCTTTTGTCCTATGTGGAAAATTCATGGGGGGGCTTTTGTCCACCTTGTCATTTTTAGACGGGGGGGGGGGGGGGGGGGGGGGGGGGGGGGGGGGGGGGGGGGGGGGCGGGGGTGGGGGAGGAGGCTTTCGTCCGGGGGGCTTTTGTCCTACACTCGTTTCCGACCAATAACTTAACAACCACAAAATATATAGGTGCATTGGTCTTTGCCAGTCAAGCACCCTATTGATTATGGGAGCAGGGGCCAAGGTCAAGGTAACATTCACTTTGTTTGTCAAAATGGTTTCCCACCAATAATTTAACAATCCATGGGCCATTTGCCCTCAAACTTCATTGGTGTTTAGGTCATTGATTTTGAGGTCACAGGGTCAAATGTCAAGGTCACATTGACCATGTAACCAATAACTTGAACTTGGTCAGAATGATCTCGCCACTTGACTAATTGGCTAGTGTTTGGGGGTGGATGGTATACATGTTTTACAAACATTTCTTGTTAATTATCATGTAAATAACAAGATTTTCAAGATTCAAAATTTTATTGGCAAACACATTTTACAACGTCCATTGCCATGTTCCATATTGATAAATAATAATATTATAATAATCATAAATTAATTTGTAAATAGATTAATATACCAATTTTTGATATCTCTTACCAAACATGCCAAATTTTATCCTTCCAGCTTCTCTCCAAAGTACAAAAACACTAGGTAAATGCATAGAAAATCAACACGAGACAAATACATGTACATACTTTTGGGGAAAACCTAATGACAAATTTTAGTTAAAGTAAATCTCAGAGCAATAAAAAAACTTAACCATTTAATTTTATCAACTGTGACTTTTCTATGCCACCTATATAGAGCTAATACAGTGCATATACAGTGTAACTTCTGAAAAGTGAACACCTATGGGACTAGCCAAAAAGTTCTGAATTTTGAAGTTACCGGAATTCAGAGGTTCGGAATTAATCGAACAAAAAGAAACACTTAACATCAATTGTTTAAGATATTCCTTCACACCTTATCATTTCCGGATTTTGGAAGTAGATTTCAGTTGATATAACCCAAATTTTACCTGAAAATCGTTCGGAATTTAGAAGTTCCATAATTCCTAGGTTTTAATTATATAGAAAACAGAAGGTGAAATTTCAGGACCCTGAAAAATGTTCGGATTTCAGAAGTTTCCGGATTTCAGAAGTTCCAGATTTCGGAAGTTACACTGTATACAGAGACAGGCAGTCTGCTCTTTATTTAGTTAGATCAAACTACATATATACTGTTGGTAGACCAATTGTTACATAAACTGTTCCACTAAAAGATGAACAGGTCAGAATTTAAAGCAATCCATAATAAAATGTCAGCAGTATAATGTCCATTGTTAATGGATATACCAAAATTATTTTCCAGCTGATCAGAGATGAAAAGGAGGAGTTGGAAAACATGTTGAAAAAAGACAAAGCTGACATGAATAGAGAGCTTATTCAGAAAAATGAAGCCTATGAAGCATTAGTAGAAAATGTAAGATTTTTAGAAAAAAATTCTCTCAATGAAACAGTTGTTAATAATTGGATAGATAATTTCTAGTATGTACATAGACCTTACTACCAGGGGAGAGATGATTTAGTAGTTAAGGTGTCTATCTCTTAGCTCAGGGAGAGTGGGTGTAAATCCTTATATGGCACCTGAACTGGTTAAATATAGGAACAGACTCATAAATAGATGGTTGAAGTAAGCTTCAATATTTTATCACCAACAAACTAAAGTAAATGTGCTTAAACTAATTTTGTTGATTAAAATTATTCACTTTGTCCATGATCTTTTAAGGTTAAGATTTTAAGTACCTGTCTGCAAGAAGAAAAAGCTAGGTTTAGGAATGCTGATGAAAGACTTAGAATAAAAGCAGATGATACAAGGAAGATGTCAGCTCAGCTTGGCTCACTTAGACAACAGGTGAATTGTGTTATGTAATTGAGCCGCTTACTAACTCTATTACAAATAGAGAAACTGATAGCGAACAGCATGGATCCTGATCAGACTGCGCGGACGTGCAGGCTGGTCTGGATCCATGCTGGTCGCAAACGCATTATGTTGGTTTTGTCGTGACGCAGCTCATATATTATTTCAATGAATATTTTGTTTGTTTGATAAACCATTCATTTTTTGGCTAACCTAAGCACAAAGTACTCAGAGAAAAGTTATTTTGGTAGCATGATATCAATGGTGTTTGCAAGGGGGTCATACCATGTGCGCGCATCCTCAAAATTCTGATACCGCAAACACTTTTTCAACTGGTATTTTAAACGATTTGAATTTAATTTCTTTTGCAAAGAAGATGTCCTTACTTCTAGTTTTGATATTCCAAATGCCTTGACACAAGTCTTCCTTTTTTTGTCAATATTTCGCGTTAAATGCAATTTTGATTCTGCATATTGCATACACCCGGTGTTGTAATGTTACGAAAATTGAGAAATTGTCGATTAAACTGAAAGTTTCACACAGCTGGAAGTTATTTTATTGTAGAACCTGTTTCATTAATATATTTTAAATCTTTGTTATTTTTCCTTTGAACAAAAAATGTCTTAAAACGTACTATTTACAGGAAATAGACCTTATGATACTGCGTACACTCTCAAAAAAATTCAAGATACTGTGTACACATGTTCAACATATATAGATATATTTACGTTTCAAACCCCAAAAAATAGAATTTAAACAGAAATTCAAGCTGGAACTTTAAGAAACATCATTTTAGCGTGATTTGAGTACATGAGATCATTTTAGTATTTTTATTATGCCCCCGCCATGTAATGGCCGGGGCATATAGTGTTACCCTGTTCCTTCCTTCCGTCATTCCTTCCTTCCGTCATTCCGTCCTTCTGTCATTCCGTCATTCTGTCATTCCGTCATCATCAGTTTCCGTTCATTATCTTAGTAACGGTTGCACACATTCAACTCAAATTTGACATATGGATATGTCATGAGAAAATACAGGTCAAGTTCAAAGTTGGTTATGGTTCAATGATTTTTGGCAGAGTTATGCCCCTTTCACTTTGAAAATAATATGAAATTTTCAGTTTCTGTTTATTATCTCCCCAACGGTACAACACATTCAACTCAAATTTGACATATGGATATGTTTTTGGAATGCCCAGGCCAAGTTGGAATTTGGTCATGGTTCAATGATTTTTGGCAGAGTAATGCCCCTTTCACTTTGAAAATAATATGAAATTTACAGTTTCTGTTCATTATCTACCCAACAACTCAAATTTGACATATGGATATGTCAAAGGAATGGGCAGGTCAAGTTTGAATTTGGTCATGGTTCGATGATTTTTTGGCAGAGTTATGTCCCTTTCACTTTGAAAATAATATAGATACATCTTAGGAATAAGCAGTTTAAGTTTGAATTTGGTCGTGGTTCAATGATTTTGGACAAACTTATCTTTCTTGAATGTTGGAAAAATTTTGAACTTTCAGTTTCAGCACTGAAATGTATGTAGCCATTATTTTAGCTACAAATATGAAATATGCTATTTTCAAAAGGTTTAAACTAAATAATTTCAGTGCCTTGAACATTGTATGAAAATGGTTTGTGTTAACATTGAAAAGTTTTAAGGGCTTTGAACTTAAAATGAAAAAAATAATTTGTGCAAACAAATTTGAAACTAAATATTATAACAGCTGAAATTTTGGCTGCATGCGGGGGCATCCGTGGCATGATGACACATTTCTAGTTGTCATTATTTTACCTAAATATTCCTTTAAATGTATGCTGTTTTTTGGTTCACTGACAATATTGAAGAAGCATGGATGTGCAATTTTCATATTAATACCCCCGCACAACGAAGTTATAAGAGGGTATACTGGAATCAGCTTGTCCGTCCGGCTGTCCTTAAGTTTTTCCTTTTCCGCCCAATAACTTAAGATTCCTTTGACCCACAGTCTTCATATTTGGCATGGAGGTTAGTCATGGTGAGTAGATGACCCCTATTGATTTTGAGGTCACTGGGTCAAGGTCACAGGGCCTTGATTTCAAAAATGTGATTCTGACAAAGTGGAATGCGGGGGTATTCACGCCATGACAGTGGCAGTTCTAGTTTGTCCACTTTATTCAATTTTTTACTTTATAAAATCATTGTTGTTATCTCTGTGATCTGTACTTATTTTGATTTACTAGAAATTTTATTTAACTATTGTAAATCCTAGAAATGTTTTAAGAGGCATATACATAATAATCATGTCAGTTAAAATTAAAGTAAAGAGACGGCCTCCGTGGTCGAGTGGTTAGAGTCGATGACTTCTAATCCAGTTACCTCTCTGGCGTGGGTTCGATCCCCGGGAGATGCTTTGGTGGTTTAGCGCGGAGGAAGGTAGTCAAGTACTGGTGTAACTCTCCAGGAACGATTGTTAGGAAACTACCCGCCTATATGACTGAAATACTGTTGGAAAAGGGCGTAAAATGACACAAACAAACAAACAAACAAAATTAAAGTAAAGCAAAAAGAAGTGTAATAAATTCATTATTTATTGACTTTGATTATTTGTTAGTTTACACAACTCTGCATATCTTTAAGGCAGTTTTGTTGGAATAAAGAAATGATCGTGAATAAATATGCTTTTAAATATTTTTTTTGTGTTTTCTTCTCTTGATTTACTTGCTTTTTTTTTATTAGTATGAAGAACTTCGCCAAGAAAAGAATGCTCTAGAGAAAACCCGCTCGCTGGAAGATTTCCCAAGTTTAAGATTTACATCACAAAGAACAGTGTCTTCTGAAAGGAACAGATCAGGTGGCAGTAATCGGTCGAGAGAGAATGCACGATACGGCTCCAGTCACTCAAACACCTCTCCGTATAACTCAAGAAACTGTGGTTTAAACATACACCCAGAAAACAGACCACATAAAAAATTTCAAAATAATTTGTCACTAGGAGATCAAGATGAACAAAAGCTGTCAAATATTCCAGGCTGGGAATGTCCTCGTTGTTGGCAAACTTTCCAAATGGAAAATGTTTACCTAATGCATTTACAATCATGCATTGATTGAGAATTTTTTCCTGTTATAATAAAACATTTACATAATCATGTTTTACCTGACATACAGTATTGGATATAATTTGTCTTGAGAAATCTTTTGTTTTCTAATTAATAGCAAACAGAAAAAAGCATTTTTGAGGGAATTAACTTTCTCCAATTATCAAAGATATGACAATTAACATTTAGCCAACTGAAACTGAAAGTGATAAGCCTTTGCCAGGTCAGCATGTATGAAGTTTGATGAGGCTATATACTGTTAGTAGCTCAGTTTTTGTGCATGCTGAAATTCATTCAATGGACTGTTCCACATTTAAGACTAGACAGATCCATTACAAAAATACAGCAGATTAACAAGTCTAGACTTAAACATTTTATTCACTTGCAAATTTTTGCGAGTACAATAAAGTTTAACCCATTGAAACCAATCAGAACTTGCATTTTTTCAACATTGTATTTATATCCATATACTACATGATGCTTATCCATATATCTGTTTATTTTGTAATTGCTTAATGTAAAAAACGTATATGCAAATAGTTAAATATAAGCCATGTACATGTATGCTATCTAATAAAGTACACCTATCCATTTGAAATTATAACAAAAAATCACCAATAGTAGACAATAATAGCAGTACAAACTGGCAGGACTGTGTAGTTTCGGACATCAATTAGCACAAAAAAGACCATCACTTTATTTCTAACTAAAGAGTAAAGTTGAAAAAGTGCCTCAAAATTGTCATTTATAACTTGTCTAAGACCATTCTGATGTTATGTAAAGATCCTTAATCCTTTCACTGCCATAGGGACGGCCCTGTTATTTTCGGCGTATTTGCCATATGTCCATATGCCGTTTCTATAATAATAATGATAATAATAAGAATAAATTAATAATAATAAAAATAAATATAAAGAAAATTATACCATCGACAATAATTATTTTTATACTTACAGATTTGGAAACATATAATTATTATAATACTAATAACAAATAATAATAATTATATTTATTAATAATATAGTAATTTCTTAGAAAACCCTCTGGCAAATAGGTGATCAGTAAAACAATAACCCTCTGGCAGCGAAAGGGTTAATAGCTTCTCCTACCTGTAAAAGCAACACTCTGATTGGCTAACAATAGTAAATGAAACCTATATGGAAAGATACCTAGTCACTGGATAGCTTAGGAAATAATGTTTTCAGCGAAATTAATTATTTTGAAAGAAGAATAAGTGGAATAAACAAGGCACAATTTTTGCCTTTGGTGATGATATTTTTGTTAATAATTCATGTCTTTTTACAAAATCTTACCAAGTTATGTTCATTAACTGTCTGCTTCATTTGCAAAAGTTTGCGAATTAAAAGAAGAGCTACTCACATTTTTCTTTTTTCATTTGCATTTTGCAATTGCTAAATTTAAGCTTGGATTAAGTGTTAAACCTGTATATCTAGATATAAGATAAATACTGATGTATGAAATTTCAGAAACTGCTTATAATAAATATGTATCTCTGTATAAAGTAAATTTTGAGAAAATCAAGATTATCTTACAATATTACTATTTTTATTTATCAAATTATCGAGGCGTGCCATATTGTTTTGCAAATAATGGTCAGTCAGATGCTGATGTGTGAAGATCAATGTTATTGAGACCTTGAAAGTGAAAATACTTTTCTGCTCAATAACTACAGAACTATTTGACCTACACTACAGCTTCATCAGATGATTACCCTTATTGAATAGAAGACTCCTATTAATTTTCGATGCCCATGCTTGAAGGTCAATGTCACAGTGACTGTGAAAACCATTTTCACTTAATAACTGAATTGAATTGATGCCTTAAGGTCAAGGTCACAGCGGCCTGTGAAAATTGTTTCTGCTCAATAACTCTTAAACTTCATTAGATGATTACTCAAACTTTACAGGATGGTCATTCTCATTGAGAAGAACAACTCTGTTGTTTGTGGGCACTAATGCATGAAGGTCAAGGTCAGTGGCCTTGAATGTGAAAATTGTTTCTGCTCAAAAACTAGGGGACCATTTGTCCAAAAGTCATAAACCTTCATAGAATAATCACCATCATTTAGTAGAATGCCTCTTTGTTTGGGTGCAGATGGATAAAAGTCAAGGTTACAGTGACCTTGAATGTGTAAACCATTTCCACTTAAGGACATAAGAACTTTTTTCAAACTTCATAGGATTTTAACCATTGTTGAGTAACAGACACTTAATGTTTTCATGCACCAATGTGTGAAGGTCAAGGTCTCAGTGAATCGTTTTCACTTAATAACAAGAGAACCAACTGACCAATATACTTCTTACTACATAGGATGATCACTATCATTGATTAGGTTCTTGTCAAGGTTAAAGTGATCCTGTGAAAACTTTTATCACCTATATTCACTTTTTTAGCTGACCTGCCACAAAGTGACAAGTTAGCTTTTGTGATTGCAATTTGTCCGGTGTCAGTCCATCCATCGTCTGACTGTCTGTAAACTTTTACTTTAACAACAGCTCCCCATAAATCACTAGGCCAATTTTAGCCAAACTTCACAGGAATGTTCCTTGGGTGGTCACCTTTTGAAAATTTAATTCAAGAAATTTAATTCTATACAGCACCTAAGAAAAATCTTCTTTTAAAAAACGCAAAGAGCTAGAGCTCAGATATTTAGCATTGTCAGAAAAATAGTCAGGTGAACCTCAACAAAATTATTCAAATTATAGCCCTGGAGTCAAAATTGGCCCCACTCCAGGGGAATATAGATTTTCCTTATATGTGACTTCTCATAGCAAGCAGTGACTTTCCATAGAAGCCATTGACTCCCTAAGTGCACATTTACTTTTCATATCAACCATGCATTTCAATAGCAACCAGTGACTTTCCATAGCAACAAATAACTTCCATAGCAACCAGTGCCTTCCCATGGCAACCAGTGACTTTACATAGCAATCAGTGACTTTCCATAGCAACCATTGATTTCCATAGCAACCAGTGACTTTCTAAAGCAACCATAGACTTCCATAACAACAAGTGACTCACATAATAACCATTGACTTACCGAAGCAAACATTACTTCAATAGCAACCATTGACATTTCATAGCAACCACTGACTTCCATAGCAACCACTAACTTCCAAGGCAACCAATGACTTTCCTTAGCAACCTGTGACTTTCCATTGTAACCATTGACTTCCATGTGACCAGTTATTTCCCAAAACAACCACTGGCTATCAGAGCAACCATTGGCTTCCATAGTAACCAGTGACTTTCCATAGCAACCAGTGACTCACATAGCAACTTTTGACTTTCAATTGCAACCAAAGACTTCTTTAGCAGCCAATGACTTTCCATAACATCCAGTGATTTCCCATAGCAACCAGTGACTTCCATAGCAAACAGTGACTTCAAACAGTAATTAGTGACTCTAATAGCAACTACTGAATTTCAATAGCAACCATTGACTTTCCATAAGAACCATTGACTTTCCATAGCAACAGTTTGCTTTCCATAAGAACCATTGACTTTTATAGCAACCAGTGATTTCATAGCAGCCATTGACTTTTCATAGCAAACTGTAAGTTTCCATAGAAACCAGTGACTTACATAGCAACCACTGACTTCCATAGCAAACATTTACCTTTCTTAGCAATGTGTGAATATACCATTGAATTGCATAGCATTCAGTGACTTCCAAGCAAACCACTGATTTTGTATAGCAACAAGTGACTACTTTAGTATTGTTTTCCCATAGATAAAGCATGTAATGTTTTACATATGCACTACTTTAAATAGAAATATGAACTTTATGGTAAAAGATTAACTGCTTTTGCTTATAGTTTACTTTTTCCTTGTCATTAAGGGTGTTTTTATTCAGGTGAGCAATATTAGGGCCATCATGGCCCTCTTGTGTTTTATTATCTTCATCAGTTTTTAGTTTAGCATGGTAAAAGCAAACAACAGAGATACAGTTATGTATTGACAAAAGGGAAAAAAAACGAGGTGAATATGACAATATGCTCATTTTATTATATTGTGCCAGAAATGATTGTGACTGTTTAACACCTATCATTAAATCATCAATTTCTCTGAGACTTTCATACAGATTACTTATTCTTACTACCCATTACAGGTACATTGGAGAGGGCATACATGAGCCGCGTGACGACAAGTGGGTTTGCGACCAGCAAGGATCCAGACCAACCTGCACGTCTGCGCAGTCTGGTCAGGATCCATGCTGTTCGCTTGCCAACTCTATTACAAGTAGAGAAACTGATAGTGAACAGCATGGAGTCTGATCAGACTGGTCTGCATCCATGCTGGTCGCAAACGCATTACGTTGGTTTTTTCATGGCGCGGCTAATATATTGATATTCCTTGTTATGTTTGCCTCTATTATTGTACATCAATGTATGGTCAAAGTTATATAAAAAAAAAAAAAAAAAAAAAAAAAAAAAAAAAAAAAATGATTATGATTATGATTATTGATTATGTTTTGCACTGATGAAGGCATATAGCCGAAACGTTTGCAATTAAATTAAATTACTAAATGTTCGTGTTTGTGTGTGGCTTGTCTGATTATTGTCAAAGTTATATGAAATACATGAACATGTTTTCATTTGTATAAATTTGAAATTTTCATAATTTGTTATGCTGTTTACATGACTTATAAATGCAGTTAAAGATATGTTAACTATATAAAATGTTTAATATCTAATATTGTTATTGTTTATTTCTCATTATGCCCCCACAATGTGGGAGCATATAGCGTTGCACTTGTCTGTCAGTTCGTCCGCCTGTCCATCCGTCTGTACGTCCCGAAATCTTGTGAATGCAACTCCTCTTAAATCGGATGGCAGATTTTGCTTAAACTTACAGGGATGAACAACCTTAATGTGTAGATGGTCGTAAAGAAAGGAATTTTTGCTGCGACCAAATTTAACAGAATTATGGCCCTTTGTTGATTTTTTCACTATATACTATGTAGAAATTTTGTGAACGCAACTCCTCTTAAACCGGATGGCAGATTTTGCTTAAACTTCCAGGGATAAACAACCTTTATGTGTAGATGGTAGTAATTAAGGAAGGAATTTTTGCTGCGACCAAATTTAACAGAATTATGGCCCTTTGTTGATTTTTTCACTATATACTATGTAGAAATTTTGTGAACGCAACTCCTCTTAAACCGGATGGCAGATTTTGCTTTAACTTCCAGGGATTAACAACCTTAATGTGTAGATGGTAGTAAAGGAAGGAATTTTTGCTGCGACCAAATTTAACAGAATTATTGGCCCTTTGTTGATTTTTAGTTTTCAACTTGTGGCACATGTAGTCCAAAAAATATTTGACCGAGAGTCATAAGATTGACAGAACTGTGGCGTGTGGGGGCATCCGTGTCCTATGGACACATTTTCTAGTATAAATAAGAAGTGAAAAGTCAGATATACAGACACTATTCAATCAATGATACAACAGCAAAATATATTACATTGTTGCTCATATTCATCAATATACTTTGAAGTCGGAAATCTATATTTTGGTTCCGAAATGCCAATTGTTAGCTTGACTGTGCAAAGTATATGGAGAGCTGCCATCACCACAGCGTTGGCACCCACATCCAGATTTCAGATGAAAGTTTTGGATAAAAATTGTTTTTAAATATGGATTTTATTTTGTTAGCTCACCTGTCACAAAGGGACATGGTGAGCTTTAGTGATCCCTTTTCGTCCGGCATGGGTCCATCAACTTTTACTTTAAACGACATCTCATAAATTGCTAAGCCAATTTCATCCATACTTCACAGGAATGTTCCTTTGGTGGTCACCTTTAATTCAAAGAATTTAATTCAATGCAGAACTCTGGTTGCCATGGCAACTGAAAGAAAAACTTAAAATATCTTTTATAAAAAACCAAAGGAGCTAGAGCTCAGATATATGGCATGAAACAATTTTTAGTTAGAGTCTACCAAGTTTGTTCAAATAAAAACCCTGGGGTCAAAATTGGCCCCGCCATGTGTGCTCATTGATTTTCCTTATATGTTTAAAGTAAAAGCTTAAAAAACCTTCTTTCAAAAAAACCTAAATAGGCTTACGCTTAGATATTTTGCATGAAACATCTGGTGAATGTTTACCAAGTTTGTTCAAATAAAAGCTATGGGATCAAAATTGGCCCGTCCCAGGTGGTCATTGATTTTACTTATAAGTACACATCTTTTGGAACTGTTGTTTTCCTTTGGCAATAGCAACCAGTTATGTTTTTACACATGCACTATTTCAGATACAAATTTGAACTTTGTGATATCAGTTTATATTTAGATTTTATATCTGCTTTTGTTTATAGTTCACAATATTACTTGTCCCTTGTCATGGAGAGTTTTTATACTCAGGTGAGCGATTTCAGGGCCATCTTGGCCGTCTTGTATATAAATTATCTTTGTTATTATAAATGGTATCTACTCTAGACCTAAGATAATTGTTCTTTTTATTACTCACATCATGAATGACAAGGTTCATAACTCTAGCATCTTTATTTCAAAAGTTATTTCCTCTTTGAACTTATAATTTTGCTTTAAAAACTTTATATGTATACTTTTTGGTCTTATTTTTGTTACTAAAAAGATTGACTTCAGATTTCTAATTGTTGTCTTTTCCATTAGAGCATAGAAATGTCTGTTTAACTTTAATTGATGTTGTCACTTGCATATTACGTGGTGCAAAAATGTTGAACATTGAATGCTTTCTTGATACTGATACAGAAATATATTTAAATCATAATTTTAATATTTGTCTTCCTTTACTGTGTCCAGTATTAAATTAGTTGAGCATTGCTGTCTTCTCTTATAGCTCTTGTTTTTTAGCTCACCTGTCACAAAGTGTCATGGTGAGCTTTTGTGATCGCTTTTCGTCTGGTGTCTGGCTGTAAACTTTTACTTTAAACAACATCTCCTCATAAACTGCTAAGCCAATTTCATCCAAAGGAATTTTCCTTTGGTAGTCAACTTTAAATATTGTTCAAAGAATTTTATTCCAAGCAGAACTTGTCATGCCAACTGAAACAAAAAACTTAAAATATCTTCTTTTAGAAAACCGAAAGAGCTAGAGCTTAAATATATGGCATGAAACATCATCTAGTCAGTGTCTACTAAGTTTGTTCAAATAAATGACCTGGGGTCAAAATTGGCCCGCCCCCCGGGAGGGGGGGGGGGGGGTCTTTGATTTTCCTTATTTATATATAGTTAAAACTTAAACAAATCTTCTTTTAAAAAACCCAAATAGCTAGAGCTTAGATATTAAGCACAAAACCTCTTCTAGTGGGTAACTACCAAGTTTGGTCAAATAAAAGCCATGGGGTCAACGGCCCCGCCCCAAGTGTCATTAATTTTCCTGATATGTGTATAGTAAAAACCTTAAAAAATCTTCTTATAAAAAACCTAAAGAGCTAGAGTTTAGATACTCAGCATGAAATATCTTCTAGTGAGTGTCTACCAAGTTTGTTCAAATAAAAGCCCTGGGTCAAAATTGGCCCCTTCCAGGGAGAGGGGGTCATTGTTTTTCCCTATATGTATATACATGTAGTAAAAACTTAAAAAATCTTCTTATAAAAACCCCAAAGAGCTAGAGCTAAGATATTTATCATGTAACATCTTCTTATGGGTGTCTGCCAAGTTTGTTCAAATAAAAGCCCCTCGATTAAAATTGGCCTTGGCTCGCTCACCTGTATATAGGCCCCTGAGCCAAGGCCAATATTAATGTTATTGTTTAACCTCTTGTATATTAAGATACAAATGTATTCTTCAACTTCATTATGTCCAGTTTTTAAATTCATGCCTAAAACTAAGACCAAACCTCAGTGTTTAGCATTTTAAATAAATCTTTGAATGGTTTAATAAAAGGAATGTTTGTTTGTTTCATTTTACGCCTTCTACCAACAGTATTTCAGTCATATAGGCGGGTAGTTTCCTAACCATCGTTCCTGGAGAGTTACACCAGTACTTCCTCCACGCTAAACTACCAAAGCATCTTCCGGAGATCGAACCCACGCCAGAGAGGTAACTGGATTAGAAGTCATCGACTCTAACCCCTCAACCACGGAGGCGGTTGAATATTATTCTGTGTTTTCATCCAGATTTGATTAATACTTCTTGTCTGTTGGACAGGAGTATCTTTTGTCAGCCAATTAACTTAGTAATAAAACGTAAGGGGAAGGTGTCTGCCTCTCAACCCAGGGATCATAGGTTTGAGTCCTACTTGGGCCACGACCATGTTTCTTCATATGACAGCAGTACTGATTGGTTCCAGGAAGCAGATTTGAAAGTGATTAATATATTGCAAAAACTTGTTTTAGAAATACGTATTAAACTAAATAAAACATATCCTGCAAAGAGGGGGAGGGGGTGGACAATTGTCAAGTGCTTGTTAAGGTCTTTGACTTCAAACCAGTTGCCCCTCAAGATTAGGGGTTGGAATCCTGCAAGGACTATGTTTTTTATGCGAGAAAGGTATCCAGCTAGGTGGTTCTCTTCTCAGGTGCCGTTGGTGCATGAAATAATTCATGGAGTTTTCCTCCACCAGCTTGTAAGTGGTAAGTAAATGTAATTCCAGTGAACTCAGTAACTGTCAATAACTTGCAAATGAAACAGTACGTAAAACACATACAAGTAACTCAAGATGAAATATTGAACTATTGCAATCCTACCAAAAGTACAAATGACTGGGCGATAAGAAATTTACCAATAAAAGCTGGAAAAAAATCGACAAAAAAATCTTGGCGGGACGCTCTAGGATGGCCCGACTTGAATGAATGGTCGCCCATTTGGGCTTTCCGGCGGTGACCTTAAATAAACGCATTAAAAAAAAAAAGGGTGAGAGTTGTTTCGTCGAACTACCCGTTCGGCGAACTAATCTTATATAATAAAACAGGTTGTGGTTTCGGCGAACTTAATTTTATTGCAAAAAATATCTATTAATTGTTTAATTGGCACGTCAATTATCGTGGTTCTTAATCTGTTGTTTATCACGCATTTTCGTGTAATTTAAGACAAGATGCATTGTATTAAAGAGAATCTACTATGTTTTTTTTTACGTAATAAACAACAACAATCTGTTTTTATTCTTTATTCATCACTCGATATAAAACTTATAAGAATCGTTCTCATAAATCTTGTCGTTGAAGTTGTTGGATCCTATTCCTGAAATGTGGCTACATAATTTCAGTAGTTGGGAAGTACACATGTAGTCATGTCGTCATCTTCGTTCTTGTCCCAGGGTCGAATAAGGCTCCAATTTAATTTTTTTTAAATATTTTTTTCTCAAAACTAATTAATCAAATAACGAACAAATCATTATCAAAATAGATATTATATATAGACATACCTCTACAATGTATTATATTCATTAATGAAATTTTATGTGATAATTTGATAACAACAAACATATTGATGATAAAAACACTTTATATACATGAACCATGCCTACTTTGCCTTTAATAACTATATAAAATAAGATCGACGAAACCACTTTCGCACCTCTTCATAACCGGTAGTTCGACGAAACCACCATAATTCAAAAAAAAACTTATTTGGAAAAAAAACTTGCATGCAGACATGTTGACAAGCATTAGTTGTGATATTTGGACATAAATGCAATTATTAAATCAGATTTTACTTGTATAAATCCCTTATTATTTACATGTATTCTCGACCTATTTATTCTACTTTCACTTTGAATGTTTACGCAGACTGTCTACCATTTTGTAAAGACACGTGACTGTCACGTGGATAATTAAGTGTAGGGTAATTTATGCACTAATCTAGATTTTTACGGTGAAAAGTAAATATAAACACATTAGATTTTTTTAACAATGCACGAGTTACAACATTATTTTAAGATCTTTATTTTTAACATGGTTAATACATATTTTTTTCTTAATTTTTCTATGATAACAGAAAAATAAACTCCCCTACATAATTGATCTTGGACTATTCCGATTCTCCCAAAATCCGTAGGTGCTGTAACATGATACATACTGCCAAAACTTCTAGGCATTTCCGCAGTGTTTATTTGCACGTAAGCTTAAACATACGTGGACAATTTGTATTTTATTCGTTACATTCATGCTAATGTCACAACTCATAAATTCTTTTGTAAACGGATTTTAGCTGCAGTTGAAGGGTTCGGATAAGTTTTGTCTTTTATACAACATTTGCAAAATCTGGAGATAGAGCTCTAATATTTTAGTAAAGAATCAGCAGGAGGCACGAAAGACAAGTTATGATTTGGATGTTAATTATTGCCAGCGTGGCAGCCTTGGGGTCGGGGGAGCTATTCTCTAGTTTGGCACACCTACAGACAGCATTGTACACAGAAAGAGACATATCCAAGGAAATAAGACATTACATTTATGAGGAACAGGAAAGATTGGAGAAACTTACACAGTAAGTGATATCAATTCCTTTATTCTTCATGTATTGTTTTGCAAGGTGTCAAATTTCTTCTTTAAACCAAATCTGTTTTTAACTGTCTTGTAAGAAATTACTACCAGAGCTTGATACAATGTAGATCTACATGTATAATATTTATTATTAACCTATTAATGGTAAATAAGTGCATACAGTATACTGTATACATGTAAAACATCTGTTTAAACACATATTTTAGCACTATTATTGATAAATTTTGTGAATGGTCTCAATTGGAAGTTTCTGTTGAAATTAATGGTTACAAGTACTAAGATTTTAACATTATATTTAGTTTAAACACTGAAAGAAATTGCTAACCCATGCAACTTTTATTTCATGTGCATAACACCTGTTGTAGTAGAATACTCCTTTTATTGTATAAATCAAGGGCCATGTGGTTTGGAGATAGTTTAATCTTCTTTGATCTTTGACTGATGAGACTGAGAGGCAATGAACTGAGGAAGTCAATGAACCAATTGGACATTTTTATAAAGTATCTTTGTAATCTAGTTAGATTTTACATATGCATTGGGCATTATTGCAATTAAAATTGACAATTTAAATAGCAATATTTCAGAGTGTAGGATTTTTGCCAACTTTATTTGATGAAATAAGAAATGTAAACATATTCAATTCAGCAATATTTACCATTACAAGGTAATGAATAACAACATCTCTCTCTCCTTGATATAACAGATGCCATAAAACTGCAATCTGAATTGATGACACTTTCCCTGGAAATAAGAGAGTGATAAATCGCCAGTATTTATTACAGTTATATGTCTTGTTTAGCCCTCATCCCTCTTCCTTACTGTAGCAAATAATCATGTTTTCTTAATTATTTGTAGAGAAATAGATGGTAAAATTTACGACATTGTAACAAAAGTTCTCCTTGGTCAGGAAATAGTATTTTTATATTGATTCCTGTTGGATTTCTTTTTAATAAATGGATTTAAACCTATAAGATGGCAGGACTGGATATTATGGTCAGGTTAATTCAAGTATTAGTTATTAGGAGACACATTAATACAGGGTTGTTTTTTTTTGGCCAATATTCGATCATATTCCCAATTGAAAATAGTCTATTATTTCCCCAATCCATAGGAAAAAATTCCCAATTGAAAGTTACAAATTAAACATACATGTATTGAATAACAAAGTCTAAAATCTTTGAAAATCTTTGTTAAATTTTTGAAGATGCCATTCTAAACAGTCAGTGATTGTCATAATTCATTTAATTACTGCACAATTTAAGTTGTTCATTTTTCCCCAATTTTTAACAAAATATTGCTGAAATTCCCAATCTCATGGGTATGGGTCATGTTCCCAAAATTCTGGGGAAAAAAACAACCAGCACAAGCCATTGTGACATTATGCAATGTAATTTAAAAAAATCCCTTTAAAGCTTAGAATTTGAATATGGTTCTATATTAGTATAATTCATCAATATTTTATAAAATGTTATCTACATCTCTGATAAAAGTTTAAAAAAAATTAATTTGTGCTTAATAAATATTAAAAGAAGTATTGTATGACATAAGAAGGTAGAAATACTTCAAATTATACTTTTTGTACATGTGTCATGTACATGTATCAGCATATTGCTAATGATGAAATTAAATGGACACAATGCAAGCTCTTGAGGTGATTGTTAGAAATGCCTATGGCATTGATATTTTTATAATATATTAATTTTGTATGTTCTTGTCAAAATGGTGTAATTTTATTCACTTCCTATCCCCTAAAGGTGTGAACAAACCTGTAACCTTGTGTCAAAGTAGGAGTCATTACTGACCACTGAAACAATTTAGCTGAATAATCAACTTTCTGACCAAAGGGGTTGAATATTGAAGTGACTGAGGAAAAGACTCAAATTGGTTGTTCACTGGATAATCATGCAGTAAAAAAATTGACAATTTGCATTGATCTCTTTAGGTCCGGGCCTACATTTTATTTAAAAAATGATGACTATCAAGGGTCCAGATATTATTTGCATGATAGGCCTATATTTTCATGATTGATGCAAGCCTCTATTATAGTCTATATGCTTTACCCTGCCCTTGTCCATGTACCATCAGATTTAACATTTTGTACACAAAAATAATTAAATTGTATATCATGAATGATTCCGGAGTTTTTTAGTTGCCTTAAATAAACATTATATATATGAAGCAAAAATGAATACATCCAATTCATATGTCACTTGAAACAACAATAACTTAATCTGTCTTTAGCTGTACTTGTTTAATGTATAAAATACAATGTTTCTTTATTATCCACATTGACATCTGTAATCAAAGGGCTATTTTAATCAGAGTTGAGATCTTGTTAAACATGATACTGTTGAAGTTTAAACCTTAACTGATTTTGACTTCACATTTCTGATGGTGGTTGAGTAGAAATTGTGTTAGATGTATTTAATAACCCGGTGTGGAAGGTGTTAACTTGCTTGTGGCCTCAAAATTTGTAGAGTTTCAACTTTGGAAACGGAGGTTTTTTTATGTCTGATAGACTCAGTTGGGTAGACTATAAAATTACCCAATTAAAAAGGTGACATTTTCCCAAAGTTCTCATTAGAAAATGTTTCACAATGTGTGACTTTAGGACAGAAAACTCTATAAGAATGTTTATGATATACTTCTTTAACCTTTAACTGCATGTGCATATTGTGAAAAACGGCTGTTTTCATTGAAAAGCCTCCTGTAATGTAATAGACTTTCTCTAGAAATAAGATTTTTGCTTTTAAAAAACAACATTTGCAGTTCTGCAAGTCATGTACATGTACACAACTGCATTGAAAAGTCTTGTTTAAATGAAATGAAAAGTATTCTAAACTGTGAACCTTTCATATAGCAAGGAGAAAAAAATAAAGATTAAAATTTTTCCTTTCTTTTAAAGTTTAATAATTTACGACCGTCTGATTGTTGAGTTAGATACATGTATCAGTTGCACTTGATCAGTGCAATTTTGCAACAATGTAAAAAATTACTTCATGCAGGTGCTTCATATGAACAATATTTACAACATGGTTCAACATGATAATTAATTAAAAACCATTTGATATGTCAGGTTAAACGTAAGTTAATGCATGCTGTACTTTTAAATGCATGCTCATTTTGTTATATGTACGAGTACAATGTATGTATAAAATGTTATTTTTTTAATAAAAAAAAAAAATTCACATTTATATTTTGATACTGTTAATTTTAGATTGGCAGATGAGTTTGAGAAGCACAGTGAGAAAGCTCTTGAAGATCCAGACCTGTACCTGGGTAATCCTGTCAATGCCTATTTGTTTGTAAAACATTTTACCATTGACTGGGACAATGAAATTGATATTGTCATTAAGAATAATAGCAGAACTGGTAAGTTAACCTCCATTGTTTCACTTCTCAAATATTGATTTGATATTGTGAAATTGATTACTTTATAGTGGTGAAAAATTAACTGACATTTTGTGTTTTGGTTAATTCATCAAAATAAAAAAAAAATAATAAAAAAAAAAAGCAACCCCCAGCTTGAAACATTAGAAATTCATTAGAAGTTCAATGATTGTTTCCAAGCAATTAAAATTAAAGGGCAATTTTTTCAGTGCTGTTTGATTTCATGTAAAGTTGACTTTTTGTTAATGTTCTGAGAGATCTGTTGCATGCTGATGATGTAAATGATTTTTATAAAGTTATAAAGATGTTAATCTTGATATAAATCAAATAATGATAAATCGATGTCCACATTATGTGACTACATGTTTTTTTAGAGCTGTACAATAAGATTGAAGAGATGAGGGAGAACTTGCCAAACTATGAAGATCTGACAGGGTCAGTGAGTGCTTTATTACGTCTGCAGGACACATACAAGTTGGAGACAAATGAACTTGCAAGGGGAAATGTTGGTGGAGTTGCTTCTCCTGAACTTACAGGTAAAATTGGACTGATCAAACATGCAATCATAAAGGACAAACTTTGTGACAGTTTATCAATAATTACTTGTTAAAATACATGTACTAGAGTTTTAATTAATTTTCTCTCAAAAATTTTTTTTCAGTAATGTTATATACTTTATGTTTCTTTCAAATCTAAATAAATTGTGATCAGTGGGACAAACCTAATGTGATGACCCAGTTGTTGTAGGTGATAAGCCAATAGTCCTTGCATAAAAATGGCAGAAGAAACACTTCTTTCAGTATAAATCATATGGACCTGTGGCTATTTACTGTTACATTATAGATATGGTTCCCAAGTACTGATAAATAACATTTTTTTCCTTAAAAGACAATTTTATCAAATGTTACAGATAATTGATTTAAAAACGCCTTCATTGCACAAGTCAAAGTCATTAACTACACAAGGGGTGTTTGGTAATGAAAGATTGCAACAACACAATCCAAAGTTGCTTGAAGTGAAAAATTGGTGATATAAAAGCTAAAAATGAAAAATACAATAAATTTATTCTTTTATCAATGTCTTATACTTTAACTCATTTTAGAGTAAAACAATGTTCAAATTGATAATTAAAGTGAGTATGGGTCACAAAGTAAATAAACAAGAAACCAAGTTACACTTTCAAGATTTTGAAATAATTTTGATCAAAATTTTTTCTTCTTTTTTATGCCCCCATTTCGAAGAAAAGGGGGTATATTGCTTTGCACTTGTCGGTCCGTCGGTCCGTCGGTCTGTCGGTCCGTCGGTCCGTAGACCAAATGGTTTCCGAGTGATAACTAAAGAACCTTAAGGCTTAGGAACTTCAAACTTGGTATGGTGATTGGTCATGACCAGTAGATGACCCCTATCGATTTTGGGGTCAAGGGGTCAAAGGTCAAGGTCACATTGACCTTGAAAGCAAAAACGGTTTCCGATCAATAACTAAAGAACCTTAAGGCCTAGGAACTTCAAACTTGGTATGGTGATTGGTCATGATCAGTAGATGACCCCTATTGATTTTGGGGTCAAGGGATCAAAGGTCAAGGTCACATTGACCTTGTAAGCAAAAACGGTTTCCGATCAATAACTAAAGAACCTTAAGGCCTAGGAACTTCAAACTTGGTATGGTGATTGGTCATGATCAGTAGATGACCCCTATTGATTTTGGGGTCAAGGAGTCAAAGGTCAAGGTCACATTGACCTTGTAAGCAAAAACGGTTTCCGATCAATAACTAAAGAACCTTAAGGCCTAGGAACTTCAAACTTGGTATGGTGATTGGTCATGATCAGTAGATGACCACTATTGATTTTGGGGTCAAGGGTCAAAGGTCAAGGTCACATTGACCTTGAAAGCAAAAACGGTTTCCGATCAATAACTAAAGAACCTTAAGGCCTAGGAACTTCAAACTTGGTATGGTGATTGGTCATGATCAGTAGATGACCCCTATTGATTTTGGGGTCAAGAGGTCAAAGGTCAAGGTCACATTGACCTTGTAAGTAAAAACGGTTTCTGATCAATAACAAAAGAACCCTTAGGCCTAGGAACTTCAAACTTGGTATGGTGATTGGTTATGACCAATCAGATGACCCTATTGATTTTGGCGTTAAGGGGTCAAAGGTCACAGTCACATTGACCTTGTAGGTAGAAAACGGTTTTCGATCAATAATGAAAGAATCCTTAGGCCTAGGGACTTCAAACTTGAGATGGTGATTGGTCATGATCAGTAGATGACCCCTATTGATTTTGGGGTCAAGGGGTCAAAGGTCAAGGTCACATTGACCTCTTAGGTAAAAACGGTTTCCGATCAATAACTAAAGAACCCTTAGGCCTAGGAACTTCAAACTTGGTATGGTGATTGGTCATAACCAGCAGATGACCTATTGATTTTGGGGTCAAGGGGTCAAAGGTCAAGGTCACATTGACCTTGTAGGTAAAAACGGTTTCCTATCAATTAACTAAAAACGCTTAGGCCTAGGAACTTCAAACTTTGTGTGATGATTGGTCATGACCAGCAGATGACCCCTATTGAGTTTTAGGTGAAGGGGTCAAAGGTCAAGGTCACATTGACCTTGTAAGTAAAAACGGTTTCTGATCAATAACTCAAGAACGCTTAGGCCTAGGAACTTCAAACTTGGTATGGTGATTTGTCATGACCAGCAGATTACTCCTATTGATTTTGGGATCAAGGGGTCAAAGGTCAAGGTCACAATGACCTTGTAAGTAAAAACGGTTTCTGATCAATAACTAAAGAACGCTTCGGCCTAGGAACTTCAAACTTGGCATGGTGATTGGTCATGACCAGCAGATGACCCCTATTGATTTTGGGGTCAAAGGTCAAGGTCACATTGACCTTGTATGTCAAAACGGTTTCCGATCAATATTAAGAGAACCCTTAGGCCAAGGAACTTCAAACTTGGCATGGTGATTGGTCATGACCAGCAGATGACCCCTATTGATTTTGGGGTCAAGGGGTCAAAGGTCAAGGTCACATTGACCTTGTAGGTAAAAACGGTTTCTGATCAATTTACTAAAAACGCCTAGGCCTAGGAACTTCAAACTTTGTATGATGATTGGTCGTGACCAGCAGATGACCCCTATTGAGTTTTGGGTCAAGGGGTCAAAGGTCAAGGTCATGACCAGTAGATACTTTATAACCCTTATTAATTGTTTGATCACTGGGTCAGAAGTCATGCATAATAACCTTATCACATGACTAATTGGCTGCTGATAGGGGGCATACATGTTTTACAAACATATCTTGTTTTTTTTGGTGGGGGGTGGGGGGGGGTAAGGATGGAGGGGCTATTTATACAACTGGACCATTGAGCCATCAAGAAGTAGCAATAATCAAATTGTTCTAATATTTTTTGTTTTGTTTTATATGACACGTATGAATTTAATGTAATCCTGACTAACTATCACATTAACAGCATTTTAGACCTTTCATCTTAATAAAACTAAGTTTAATTACTGTGTAAATGAATGTGTTAAATGCAAATTGCATGGACATTAACATATAAGTATTAACTTTGCCTTCTTAACTTCTGTTGTAATGTTAACAACAATTTATTCATGTATTTAAATCTTTCTAAAAAAATTTTGTTGGTAAAGTTTCAAGAAAATCATGATATTAAACGATAGTTTAACTTTTTCAGTATACAGACAATTTACAATACAACCAGTTTAAACATACTTTTAATGGTTCGGTTGAGAAAAATGCTGATTTGTCATTAATTGTCCAGACCTAAACAAATTTCCATATTATAACATCAAAATTGAGCAACTTTATAGACCATGATCAGACTGCACAGCCTGGTTGTATTCTTGTTGTATACAAAAAGACAGTTTCACTGCAAATGTTCACAAGTATATTCACTGTTAAGATTGTTTCCTGAAGACTTACAGTTCTATTACTGATATCCATCAAGGAGACATAACATGTATGATAAAAAAGTACATGTATGTTTCAAGCCTGTTATAAAGTCCATTATGTGTTATAAACCCTTACACCCCAGGGTCACAATACACTGTCAAAAGATATTTTACATGGGGCGTCCGTGGCCGAGTGGTTAAGGTCGTTGACTTCAAACCACTTGCCCCTCACCACTGTGGGTTCCAATCCCGACAGGGACTTTGGATTCTTTCATGTGAGGAAGCTATCCAGTTAGCTTACGGAACGTCGGTGGTTCTACTCAGGTGCCCATTCGTGCCTGAAATAATGCACGGAAGGGCACCTGAGGTCTTTCTCCACCAGTAAAGCTGGAACCTATACTGTGTTGATGTGACGTAAAACCCAAAACAAACAAACATAAGAACTATCAAATAAGAGTAAAATTGATTCAAGTTAATGGTTAATTATTTCTGTCTTGGATTATGACTGCAAAGTAAGATTTCTTGGATTCTTATAGAGCTGTGTAATTTTTTAGCTTAAATATTTTAATCTCTTCATGTGTCAAATAATGATATTAAGATAAATTTATTGATTTTTTGAGAAACATCATCTTTAGAAACTAAGAGCAAGTAAAGGAAACCATATGAATGATTTTAGAAAATTTGTTATAACATTAACGAAATGCAGTACCAAAGATCACTGATTTTTTTAAAATATAAAGAGTTTAATTTAATAAGAGGTTCATGTATATATATATGAGACTTTTCTTAAAAAGTGAAGAGCATTTGTTAATTTTTCAACAAATGATGGAATATAAATAAGTTAAATTCAACAATAGGAACTACCGGTAGACAAATTTGGCCAATTTTTAGTTAAACGCTAGTCTCATAATGTGTTATTAAACTTTGAGAGTATTTCATCATCTTAGTACAATTACTGGTTAACCTATTAAATTAAGAAGGAATTAACCTGTTACATCACTCAGATGAAGAATTTTTGTAGAATAAGTCATTTGAAAGCATGTATAAGTTTGGATTTTATATAAATGTTGCATGATTTTAGCATGGGACTGCTATGAGTTAGGTCGCTTGGCATACAACACAGAAGACTATTATCATACAATCATGTGGATGGAAGAAGCTCTTGCTAAAATCCGTCAGTTTCACGATGAGGGAGTTGACGAAAATATTGTCGCTATTTTGGATTATTTGGCTTTTGCACAATACAAGGTAAACATTGGAGCACGCTTGCTTAAGCTTTTTAAGAATAGATTTTAAAAATATTGAATACTTTAAAAGTGGGTATGTCAGGTGTTCTTGCAACACATGAAAAAGGTTTTACATATGTAGTACTTTTTTGGTAGCATGATAGGAACTCTGAGGGAATGCTGAATGATTATTTATGTGATTATGAACAGAACTGACTTTGTTTCCACATAGAGTAAAAAAAGTGTGAGGGGGACCCTTTTTCTAATGAATCTGCCTACCTAAAGGTAATTGTTGTGATCATTAAACAGCCTTCTGTGCTATACAAGGTGGTAAGTGAAGTTGCAGTATGGTTGTGCGTAATGAATATACCAGGTAAGTGTTGTATGGTTGGTGCACAATGAAGGTACCAGGTAAGTGTAGAAAGTTTGGTGCAAGATGAAGGTACCAGGTAAGTGATGTATGTTTGGTGCACAATGAAGGTACCAGGTAAGTGTAGAAAGTTTGGTGCAAGATGAAGGTACCAGGTAAGTGATGTATGCTTGGTGCACAATGAAGGTATCAAATAAGTGAAGTGTGCTTGGTGCATGATGAAGGTACCAGGTAAGTGTAGAAAGTTTGGTGCAAGATGAAGGTACCAGGTAAGTGATGTATGTTTGGTGCACAATGAAGGTATCAGGTAAGTGAAGTATGTTTGGTGCACAATGAAGGTACCAGGTAAGTGAAGTATGTTTGGTGCATGATGAAGGTATCAGGTAAGTGAAGTATGTTTGGTGCACAATGAAGGTATCAGGTAAGTGTAGAATGTTTGGTGCAAGATGAAGGTACCAGGTAAGTGATGTATGCTTGGTGCATGATGAAGGTATCAGGTAAGTGAAGTATGTTTGGTGCATGATGAAGGTATCAGGTAAGTGAAGTATGTTTGGTGCATGATGAAGGTACCAGGTAAGTGTAGAAAGTTTGGTGCAAGATGAAGGTACCAGGTAAGTGATGTATGCTTGGTGCATGATGAAGGTATCAGGTAAGTGAAGTATGTTTGGTGCATGATGAAGGTATCAGGTAAGTGAAGTATGTTTGGTGCATGATGAAGGTATCAGGTAAGTGAAGTATGTTTGGTGCATGATGAAGGTATCAGGTAAGTGATGTATGTTTGGTGCACAATGAAGGTACAAGGTAAGTGAAGTATGTTTGGTGCACAATGAAGGTACCAGGTAAGTGAAGTATGTTTGGTGCACAATGAAGGTACCAGGTAAGTGTAGAAAGTTTGGTGCAAGATGAAGGTACCAGGTAAGTGATGTATGTTTGGTGCACAATGAAGGTACCAGGTAAGTGAAGTGTGCTTGGTGCATGATGAATCCTAAAACAAGCATTTTCCTGCATGTTCCTGATCCTGATGCTAACAAAACCTGTGGAATGAGGATATCAATGTCCGTCATGAAGATTCCAGTGTTTTGTTACCTTTTAGCAACAGAGTGTTTTGAGATTGGCAGGCAAGCATACGTAGGTCAAGATTATTACCATACCATTATGTGGATGCAGGAAGCTTATGAAAAAATACTCATTGAGAGGAATGAGACTGCCCCAAAGACTGTTGTCCTTGATTACCTTCAATTCTCATTGTACAAGGTGAGCAGTTCAAACTGTACAGTAGTATACATGAGCCGCTCCATGACAAAACCAACATAGTGCATTTGCGACCAGCATGGATCTATACCAGCCTGCACATCCACACAGTCTGATCAGGATCCATGCTGTTCGCTTATAAACCCTATTAATCCTCGCATGTATCAGTGCTATACACTGGGCATGTAAAAGAACCAAGGAATCTATTCAATAAGAGCTAGGGACTGGTTCCCGGATTTCCTTGTATCGCATAGCTATCTCTACAGTCTGCTGAGGTAAGGACCCTACTGGAAATAAGTGCTTGCACTTTCGTAGGTTATCCTTGACTGCACGGTCTAAAGAAAATCAATCAAGAAAGTCAATCAATTACAAGTAGAGAAACTGATAGCGAACAGCATGGATCCTGGTCAGACTGCGCTGGTCTGGATCCATGCTGGTCGCAAACGCACTATGTTGGTTTTGTCATGGCACGGCTCAGTTATGACATTGTATCTGTTCATGTCCAAAGCTTGTTAACATTTATGGTTGACACAGAATGAAATTCAAATGGTTAGCCTCATCTTCCAATATTTGTGAGGGTATTTGAGTCATTCTGTGATATCTGTGAGGGATTTAGCCTTGTACTGTCTATCTGTGAGGGTTTTTATGTGAGCATCTAAAAGATAAGAAACAGAACAGTCTAATTATGTACCAATATGTTTCCTGAAAAGTCTCCCATAGAAATGTAAGTATAACATATATTAAGTTAGCACTTTGTTATTATTAAGCTTGGACAGTGTGTAAGAGAAACATAAAGAAAAGTATTATTGTGAGGCAAATTTCTTTTTTAATTATTTTTATGCCACTGCAGCATCTGCAATGCGGTGGCATAAGGCTATTCACCTGTGTTTGTGTATGTATATTAGTGTGTTAATGAACTTGTGAAAAACCACTAGTTCAATTTCAACCAAACTTGGCAGGATTGATCCTAAGGTGAAGGGCTTCCAAAGTTGTTAGATTAAAAAGAATTTGATTCCATGCTGAAATCTGGTTGCCAGGGCAACCAAAAGGAATTCTAAAAATTATTTTAAAAAATCTCCTTGTAAACATCCACAAGGCCTAGAGCATAGATATTTTGCGTAAGGCATTACATGAAACATTGTGTAGTGGACCTCTACCAACATTCTTCAAAATATAGTCCTGGGGTCAAAATTGCCCGCCCGAATAGGAGAAAGCTAGGGCTTAGATATTTGACATGAAACATTGTCTGGTGGACCTGTATCAAGATTGTTTGAATTCTACTCTTGGGTCATAATTTTGCCCTGCCCAGTGACCTACTTTCTTGTCCTTTGATGTACAACGGTGTGCACAGTTTGAGATGTATAGCATTTTTAACAAAATCTTGTTTCATTTTTTCTTGTTTGTGGTTGCAGTAAATGATAATTTAATAGAAAATTTATCAGTGTTGGTAAACATTAATTTGCTATCTGTACAATAATACAATATGATCATATATTTCAGCAAGGAAATGTAAGAAGAGCTTTGACACTCACCAATGAAATGCTTGCACTGTGTAAGTATTTTGTGTAATTGTTAGTATACTACAATGAAGACCAGTGTTGCCACAACAACAAGACATTAGTACCACAGGTTAATGTTAATCCCTTAATCTGCTAGAAATGGTAGTGTTTAGCCTTTGCCAACAATAAAGAGCGTGGCTAGCATGTAGTCTGACCAGGTTCTACACTGTTGACTCATCTATTTTAAAATGTCAATATATGAAAGTTGGACAAGTTCATTTAAGAAATACAGATTAAGAATGAAGTTAATATAAACAAAATTATCAAAATGGATAACTTGCCCTATCATATAAGTTATAAAGATTTTTTGACAGGTTATATGGCCCAATATGAATGGTTGTTTGAAGATATAATCCAAGCCATTAGGTGAAGGTTATATTGCAAATAATCATTTATATACTGCCATGAAACCTTTTAAGAATTTTTATAACAAAGTTATATTACTGCAAGGTTTCTTTATTACAGATAAATTGAAATTATTTCATATATATGGACTGCTGCCATGTATATCTAGATCAAATAAATGTCTTGATTATCCAATGAAAACGTTACAAACATGTAGAATTATAAGTTTATCACATACCTGTGCTGCTATTGTGACTCTGTAATTATGGAATTGCACCGCTGTGCATATATTTTGATGTGAAATCATTTGAGTTATACAAATATAGTGTAAAGACCAGTAAATGTTAGCATTACACTATAGGCGCGTCAATGAAAAAATTATTCTTTTTTCGCTTTTAACAATTTTATTTTGGGTATTTGATAAATAGAATTTTATATTCATGTACGTTCATTACTGAATTTATTGAACTCATTGAATAAAATAATATTATGCTCGCCACTCACATAATATAAATTTATTCAACTCTTTCAATAAATTCAGTATTGAACTTACACTCATTCAATATCCTCTATATATAATAACATTGTATTTTCTGAAGCTCCTGATCACACAAGGGCACAAGGTAATAAAGATTATTATGAGAGAATGTTACGAGAAGAAGACGAGACAGCTAAACGTGGGGATGATGGTGAAGTTACAAATAAAAGACAGTTAGATGAGTACAGGAGTGGTGAAGAATATATGGCATATGAGGCTTTATGTAGAAATGAAACTGTTAAAGTAAGTTTGCTTCACATTCCAAACATTTGCCTGCAGTCTAGCATTGTTTTAAATGGCAATTCATTCTTGAATACAGTTCAGTTTATTAGCAATCAGCAATTGGCAATTCTTTCTTAAAATTAAATTTTTATACAGTTTCAGTTTATTGGCAATCAGCAAAATATTAAGCCATTTACAAATACAAAAAAAACTTATGACATAGACAATGCATGAATGTAACTGGAATAAATAACAATATCATCCATTCTAACACGACCCGCATTTTTCCCTGTTGAACATAGAAGAGAAAGTGTGTGTTATTATGCTATAAAATCACTGTTTGACGTTCTATATTTAGACATGTGATGTAATCATTATACATGTGACGTAACCTCTAAAATGTGACGCGCTGACAATAAGTACGGACACAAATCAGGCGCAATTTAGCAAATTATCATGTACGGGCAGCATTTATTTGTTGATGTCGTGTTAGAATCGAAACAATATATCCAAATCGGTGATTTTATTGCATGATAACATCACTGTTTGTCGTTTTGATGCGCATCATTATATCACTCGGGCTACGCCCTCGTGATTTAATTCCCCGCATCCGAACTCCAAACAGTGATGTTATTGAGCAATAAAATCACAGTTTGGGATATATTATTTCTTAAATAACATCATAAACAAGCTGATAGTATTTTACGTAAATACATGGAAAAAAACTACATTTACCAAATTAGTATACAGATGGAACTTGAAAGCAATAGTTATCTTGATGGTTATCATTTGTGATATTCAGACATAAAAAAAATAATTTCTATAAGTTTTGTTTTTGTGTTTTATTGCAGGAAAATAAATACAAACATAAACTATTTTGTCGATATAGAACAAATAACCATCCATTGCTGATTATTTCCCCTGCCAAGGAGGAAGTGTTGTATTTGAATCCATTTTTATCAGTATTCCACAACAGTATTAGTGATAGAGAGATTAAACTGATACAAACTCTGGCCACTCCAAAGGTAATTACTAAATTTTCAATCTTTGTAATATGAAGAGAGGTCCCCTCATTTATGATTTCCTTGCTACACCTTTGTTTAGAACAGGTATCCAGATGACTAAAACTGACTACTACTCATCTTGGTGTAGGTATAACCATTACTTTAAAGTTTTACTTGCAATATCTTGTATAAATACATAGCTCATCAACCACTCAAGATATTTGCTTGCTGGTTTACAACTGTCTCTGAGATTATAATAGGACGACACCTAGGCTTGTATAACTAGCATTGACTTTGACAAATCATAAGTATTTATTAAGGGCAGAATAAGAGTAGGTTTTAATCTAAGGTTAATTCAACCTGTGGAATGTATGTTAAAAAGTAATTAATCATTTTCGATTCATTCTTTTCTCAAGTTTAATCTGGTATTTTTATTTCAATCTTAATGAAAATGTTGATTTAGTTGTATCTGTTAAACAACATACCTACAAAAATAGTCATATTGTCACAACTTGTAGATAAATGAGCCGCGTCACGACAAAACCAACATAGTGGGTTTGTGACCAGCATGGATCCAGACTGTTTCGCTTACCAAGTCTATTACAAGTAGAGAAACTGATAGCGAACAGCATGGATGCGCAGGCTGGTCTGGATCCATGCTGGTCGCAAACGCATTATGTTGGTTTTGTCATGACGTGGCTCAAATATTGATAAATAGTATTGTACATGTAATAGATTCATGGTACATTAAGTTAATGGTTTTATTTTTAACTTTTATTAAATTATAAATATATTATGTAGCTGGGCAGAGCCACTGTTCATAACCCTATAACAGGTAAAATAGAGACAGCTCAGTACAGAGTTAGTAAATGGTAATAGTGCTTTGTTGTGGTGTACATCTTTGCATAAGAGTGATTCTTCTATATTTGATCATCATGTTTCATAGCAGTTTTCTCTTCAATACATTATCATTGTAAAAACCAAATAAGATAATTGTTTAAAGTGCCACACTTTTTCTCACTAGCATTTTATAACCATTGAAATCTTTCTGTTCATCAATTGCACATACATATTTACAAGTACACGGAATTTGATTTATTTATGTACATAATTATTTCCAATGCAGGTGTTTGCTAACATTTGAAACAAAACAAAAAAACCCAAAAGCTTTTAATATTATTTCATCCTGATGAAGTTATACTTTTATCTTAACTATTGACATCCTTACTGAAATGATGATCAGGCACAATAAAACATTAGGAGATAGTAAATAGAAAACTGCTATAAAACATGTGATTAAAATTGTAAAAAGTGGCTTAAGTTCCTTCAGTTTTAATTTGTTTATATATAATATATGCATGCATGTGTTTTCTGGAAAAAAAGGTTTTTATTTGTAATTTAGCTTGGTAGGGCAACTGTACACAATCCTAAGACAGGAAAGCTGGAGACTGCTGGTTACCGTGTTAGCAAAAGGTAATCATTATCATATAATGCTGTTTCCCAGCTTCATCTTGCAAGATGCAGACATATATATATGGGATGTTCAATAGTGAAAACATGGTTGGTGGTGGGATAAAGAAGGTGTATCAGGTGAGCGAGAAAGTGTATCTTTTGCAAGCTATAAGGAGCCAAGATGCACTTTCACAGCGAATCAAATAAACCTTCTCCATCCCGACACCAAATATGTATGATGTATTTGATTTATCCTCCTTTTGTCTAGTGTAATCATGTTTTTCTGATATATTTAAACAGTTTCATTCTTACTCTTTATCCGATAAAACAGCGTCTACATGTAATTTTCTTTGCCGCTAACTATGTGACATCAGCATAGGCTAATCATTTGACGTAATGACTGGAGATAGATAAGTTTATCCGGCAAGGCTTTATCCAGCTGATAATATAGACAGTAGCAGGATAAAAAGTGTTCTGTATTGTGGTCTTTACTTTTATGTTATCTCTGACTCATATAAACCATAGCAAGTTATATGAGCCGCATCATGACAAAACCAACATAATGGATTTGTGACCAGCATGGATCCAGACCAGCTTGCGCATCCACGCAGTCTGATCAGGATCCATGCTGTTCCCTGTCAGTTTCTCAACTTGTAATAGAGTTAGTAAGCAAACAGCATGGATCCTGATCAGACTGCGCGGATGCGCAGGCCGGTCTGGATCCATGCTGGTCGCAAACCCATTATGTTGGTTTTGTCATGGTGCGGCTCATATGTTGACAACTTCAATTACAACTGTTATTTGTGTGTGTTTGTTTTCTGAACATCTAAATGTTGCATGCAGGTGATGGTAACAAGCTTGTAACTATCTTCAACATTGTGTAAGTGAATGATTTATCTTTGTTATGCATTTAAAGATCCCTATCTGTATCTAAATGGAGATTATGCTCATCATTTTGATTCTTTACTCAGAATTATGGTTTCTATATACATGTATTAGCATGGGGCCTTGACAGGTTAATCCTAGGATATCTCAAGAAGTACATGTATACATATATTGTTGATGAAACCATATATGTGAATAGATTGTGATAGGCAATTTAAAGATTATGCAAGAGTTGTTTTAACTCACCTTTTTCAGAGCTATTACTAGGGTCATGGTGGTGTTGTGGTCTGATTACTACAATTTTTTATTGGATTATCTTTATACACAATATTCCTTTGTACAAAACTTTCAAGAAAACATGCTGAACTTGACTTTGACTCACGAAGTAACCTTCATTTTGAAGGCAAAATTATTGAATTTTGCTTGATGTTAGCTAAACTTGCTATAACTGCAATAGCTATAATTTTCGTGATAATTTTCGTGATTGGATTGTCTTCATCCTTGGACACTTCAAGTTTTAGGACAAGACTTTCAAACTTAACTTTGCCTGACATTCACGGTCAAATACTTGAATTTTGATAGAATTAGCCTTAAATTTGGATGGATTTTATTCACCAACAAAATATGTTAAATTATTATGACCTTAATATATAAATGACCTTGACCATCAAGGTCAAATTTGAAATTTTAATTGAATTCTGTACCAAAAAAAATAATAAATAAATATTGTCTTTGAAGAGGCTTCACCACAGTTCTACCTTTTGAAATTTGAAAATGTCAGGCCCCAATTCGCCTCCATGTGATAATTCAACAGTATATGGGCTGCATGATTAAACTTGTTGAAAGTTAGTTTCTGAAAATATGGAATATTTTTGTTGTTGCAGTGGTATTGGTTGGATACTTACGTGTTGTCTGCAGCTCCAACTTACAATATAATTTTAATTTAATTTAAATATAAAATCAGTGCCATTTGTGACAGTGACCTGTGTAATATGTAATTAAGATCAGACTTAAAATAATAATTAAATGTTACTTGTTCCAGTGTAGTTTTGTAATGATTGTGTATAATTAGAATAACCGTTTTCAAAAGCTTTGTTAAGACACAATGCCTTTTCATTGAACTGTAATAAATTTTATGACTGAATTGAAATTAGAATTTTTAAAGAAACTTTGAAGAACTTAAACTTAATTAGAATTGATTGAATGACAATATTTGTTCAAAAATTCGTAATTATCTTTAATGTTGAGATATGTATATATAAATGAGTATATGATATTTATATTTGCAGTTGTTGGTTATCGGATTATGACTCGCCAGAAATAGCTCGTGTAAATGCACGTATAGCAGCTACCACAGGACTTAACATGGAAACAGCGGAAGAATTACAAATTGCCAACTATGGCATCGGTGGTCAATATGAGCCTCATTTTGACTTTGCTAGGGTAAACAAATTTTTCTTTTTCTTGTTTTTTTTTTACAATTTATAAAATAACTGTAGCTACAGAAAATATCAATATGATAAATTGTTACACTGTTGTGAAATGCTATAAACATTTAGTTTACATGCAGTGACATTTGAAGTATAGTGATATAGGTATTTGTCTTTGTGTAATGTCTAACTAGATTAAAATCTACGTCTACTAGATTTTAAGAAAGACTATTTTGTACTAATAGTTGTGACCAAGAATCACTTAAGGTCTGCTTTTATTGTTACTGGGATTTTTTCTCAGTTAGTATAAATGATCAGAAAAGCATTAGGTGAATGATGAATATTTCTACCATTAATGATGTGATATTTTGATTTTAATGCCATGCTTCCTATAGAAACGAGAACCAACAGCTTTTGAAAGGCGAATAGGGAATAGGATAGCAACTTATATGTATTATGTAAGTGTTTGTTTTGTTGTATTGTGTATTGTTGTGAGGTTGGAATATCCTACTGGTATGGTAACACATTTATGTAAGATTTACAAGATACTGTATATGTTAAAATAAATATTAGTAAATGAACAAAAATAGACATATGTTGTGCAGTGTTGAATTGTGATAAACTATCATTTATCATTTTGGCTTATTGATAAAAGGTGAAACAAGCTCAATATTTTATTTTTTTATGGATAAAGTATAACTTTAAGCAACATTATTTTGATTTCAATTTGAATTTTTTCGGTACATTTACATAAATGTGTACATGTACATGTATAATGTATGGATGTTTCAATCTCAAGAGTATAGAAAATATGCAAAATGTGCAGTGCAGTAAAAGCCTGGTGTCAGAGTTATTTTTTGGATATATTCTAACACGATTTTAATAGATTGATGATCTAAAAGCATGTGTTGTTTACAGTTTTATTGCATGTACATTTTGCATAATTTCGCCTATAATCTTACATAGATTGGGAACATATTTTGGCAATCTTAATTTAAATTTATAATTCAGCCATTTTACAACAGTAAAATGAGTTATATTTGTGTTGTCAAAATATGAACCATATGATGTACCTAGTCTATGGAAAGATACGCCTGTATATATCTGGCTTTTTTGCTTTGATCTATTCTCATCTTACCATAATTCAGAAAGAAGAAAAAGCATTTGAAGGTCTAGGAACTGGTAACAGAATAGCTACACTCATGTTCTATGTAAGTTGTAATTAATTGAAAGAACCTGTGAGATAATTGGATGTATTGGGCAAGTTCAAACTGTACAAATTCTGGTGTAAACAAATTGTCAAGTCTGTGTGATACTGACCATTGGATGGGTACAAGATTTGGACTTGGGTACCTGTGTCTAATCTAATCACGTGTGGGTACCTGCTCATAGTACTCAATCAATGTTTAACTTCAAATTTTCCAAAATTTTTAAAAGAAACAGACTTGTACATTGTCCATGATTAAAATGTCAAAATATAATGGGAAAAATAACAAGTGATTAATAGATTAGTACCAGTCTTAAAATTAGACGATACTTTGATGGTTGAACTTTACTAGCAAGCCTAGCATGGACATACCTAGCAAATTGGCAACATCCATATTACTGGAATGTGCATTTTGCATGATAGGCCTTACTATTTCAAAGCAGTTTTCTTAAAAGTCATCTTATTTCTTAACATGAACATGGTAAAAATGCTGTAAATGCTCAACATTTCACTTTGTCATTTATAACTCAGGACAGTTATTGTTGCTGTTGTTGTAGTACTAGAATTATAAAGTGGCCAGTGGCTTTAACACTACTTGATATTTTGAATTAATAATGTATTGGTTAGATGGTTTGGAATATGCTACCCGAATATATATCTTTATACAATGTACTCTTTTATAATAAGGAATTCATTTAATTTCTTTTTAAAAAATGTTGTTCAATTTTTAGCTCATCTTTTATGAAGAAAAAATTGAGCTTTTATGATCACTGCATCATTGTCGTACAAGAAAATTAAAAGTCATTAACACAATACATGGCATACTTGCTTATCAGTTGTAAACTAAGGGGCATCATTCTGAAAGCTGTAGCCTGGAGTTGTTCCCCTCTTTGACGTTCAAAGTGGTCATTGATAATCAATTCCCTTTACAGACAAGAGTTAACTATGCATGCAGTGCACTTGTGTACTTTATAAAATTTTGAGTTTTAGCCATAGTACTGTTGTTTAAAGGTATGGCAATCTTAATACTGTACATTTTAATGCTGTCTGATTTTAAATGAAATTTATGTTGTATTTTCAATGTTGTTGTTTATGCAGTTTTTCATGAATATAAAAACTCATTAAAAAATGGACTTGGATAAGAAAATGGGATTTTTTTTTGAAAACACAAATCTAGGACATCTCATTTTATGTGTATGTTTATAAAGAATTGACATTCACAAATTACTCTATTGATATTGCTACTTCTAAATAACAATATAAGATTTATCTCAAGATTTTAATTTATTGTTATATTTGTTATCAAATTTCAGATGTCAGATGTGCAGGCAGGTGGTGCAACAGTTTTTCCATATCTTGGTTTGAAAATATTCCCAGAAAAGGTATGTACTTATGAATTAAATTTTCTTAGGGAATATTGAGCTCGTAAGATATTAGATAATATACATGGCCTAAATCATTTGATTTTTTTGGTATATAATCTCTGTAGAGAAACTAATTAAAATAGTGAATATTTTGAAGCTTGGACACTAACGTATGATTGAGTTGCCTGCCTCTAAATCATTTTATCAGCTTTAAGTACCATTATTTTTTCTCTTGACTGGTTTTTGCCAGTTAAACACTAAAACACAAAACAGTACTTCAGTCATATATTAGGAGGTAACTACTAAAAGAATATTCCTGAACCATGCGTTGGTTTTAACCTGTGTTTGAACTAGAAACTTAAAGTAATTTCTGTTATAAATTTGGTATAGTTTTAGTGGACTATTACACACAATAAAATTGACTTTGATTGAGATGATGTTCTTATTATTCCACTATATTTACTTAAAACTTCATGTATCATCATCATTATTCTTTTTGTTGTTTCAGGGCAAGTCTGTATTTTGGTATAATTTATATAAGAATGGAGAAGGAATCTTTGATACTCGTCATGCAGCGTGCCCTGTGCTGGTTGGCTCTAAATGGGTGTCCAATAAATGGATACATGAGAGAGGTCAAGAATTTAAACGGCCATGTGGTCTGAGAGAATCTGAATGATAACATTTATATTTATATATATAAAGGATAATTTCAAAATGTTTAAATGACATTGTTACAAATGTTTCTTGCTAAAGTATGTACTCCAAGTCCAAGGTTATAAAAACTCTTGTAGACAAGTCTTCTGATACCTGATTGGCTGATAACAAATATTTAATTATCCAATGGCTGGGCAGTATTGCGAGACTGGTCTCCATGCATATGTTATAACTTTTGAGCTGTGTTAATGGGACCAAATAGTTGATATAATTTTTCATTTAAGGTTATTTAAAGGCTTTGTCAAATGATTTAGGTGTATTATGTAATTTATAAAGTGATTTATGTTCTAAGTGAAAGTTGATAACAAATTTGTCTTAAAGTATGCGTAGTAAACATATGATTGAAATAATATAAAAAGCCAAAAAAGATGTCAGAATTTTACTTTATAAATCTTTATTATGTCCCTGGGCATAAAGTAATTGAACTGTCCGTCAGCACTTCCATGAAGATCAATAATATCAAAAGAAATGGCCCCTTATCCCAATTTCAATACTTGTCTGTCAGTTCCTAAATCAGAAAGTTGGATATTTCTAAGTTCCACCTGTAACAGTGACTTAAAAATGAACATATTTGTCTAATCATTACAAGACACATAATCTTGGCAAGGTACATAACTATAGTGCCACTATTTCCAAGTTATTTCCCTTTGTAGTACTTTGAAACCTAAACCAGCAAGTTAGATATATCCTTAGTTCCAGGGTACTAATAGCTTCATAATTTTAACACTTGCTTATCAATACAAAGTATATAACTGTGCCAAGTTATTTCCCTTTATGACTTTGCAAAAAGGACCTGGTTAAAATGGTTAACCTTTTCTGGCAAGTTGGATTTATCTTAAATTTCTCCTAATAACTTCATTTTCGTAAAGTTATCTTCCATATTTGGTAGATGGATACCTTTAATTTTCCTCACTGGGGTCAAGGTCACAGTTGTAAATTTTTTTCTACACTTTTGCTCATTCAGCCTTTTATAAACTGATGTATTTCATGTTTAATAGGGTGGAGTTAGGGGTCATCAGTGCCAAAAATAGATTTTTACACTTAACAAGCTTTATTAGATGTCTTTGATATTTGGTAGGAACATAACTTGTGTAACTTCTATCTTTGAGTAAAAAGATAGGTTTTTAAGCTTTTGCATATGCAGCTTTTATTTATTGACTGATGTTTTCATATTTGAAAAGAATATTCTTTACATGGTTCATAGTTGGAAGTCATAATGTGAAGGTCACCTGTGCTAACAATAGATTTTAACACTTTCTTTTACAGTCCTTATTTCTTCATATTTGGAAGGATTATACCTTTTGTGATGGTCAAGGTCTTACATTTATATATGATTACTTTAATATGGCAAATTGAATATAATTAAACTTCATCATAGTAATGACATTCCAGCATACATTTTTTACAATAACAAAAGCCCAAAAGTGTCTCTCTTAATTTTACAATTTTTTTGACAACTTTGTGTCTTTTTTCTGTTATTGGGTTAATATTTTTTGGAAAATTTATTAGTGACAAGAATCTGGGCTGGGGGCATTTGTGTTTACCAAACATGTTTTTGTTTGATATCTTTTTTGGTTTATGTAAACATTTTGACTTACAAAATAATCAAGATTTTCTTATAGAACATGAGTAGCTTATATCATGGCCAGGAACATTACATTGTGAAGGTAATAGCTTAATATGTGATGCATACGGTCATGAATAAGAAAAGGTTGATTTAATATTTGAATTCTAACAGACTCAAAAGATATTGAATTGGAGAAGAAAATCAAAATTTTACTGTTATTTAAAACCTTGCATGTTTTGGTGGAATTTTTTTGTTGATTTTTTTTTCATTTCTCATTTGAATTAGTTTTGTGAATTGCTTTTATATGTCTACATTATTTCTGCTAACAGCTGAGCTTATCTTGATCTGTATTTTATTGTGAACTTGTATTTAGAAAGTTTTGTTCAGCCATATGGAAGGGTGTGGTTGTTATATATAAACTCTGCTCAATATTTTTACAGCTAAATGTGCTTGTATCAAGATAATCTTTTCTTCACTATCAAATTGCAACATTGGGGTTTTCTTTGCAGCTTGATTAAAAAATTTTTAAGAGTAGCTTATCCATTACACAAGGTTATAGGTGTAAATATATTTTTGTTTTCTTGCCGTCCAAAAATGCTTCTTCCCATTTTGCTTTATTTAGAACTGATGTTAAATGGCCAGTATTTGTTTGCTTCTTGTATTTGTGTTTTAAAATATTTCACCCATTAATAGCATTTGTGATGTTAAGATTTTTAAAAGTACATGTAGATTTATACCATACTTACATGGTTTTCTAGGGGAATGACAGTATTTTTTTAATCCAGATTTATTCTCATCTATGGGCCTTTAAGTCCAAATGGTTAAGGTAGCTGACTTGGAAAACCTTGCACCATGCTTATATGGGTTCAAGTCATACCAACAGCTTTGCATGTTGTCATCTGCAGAAGATATTTAGCAAACTTGTTAAAGGTAAATTATATTATTAATATGCTTACTTGTGTCTACAATATTGCACAGAGAGGCTAGAAAGACCTCAGATTACGTATTTATATTGTCAGTGTGACAGCATTCCCATTCTATAAATGGGTGAATAAACTAACTGTATGTAATCTTTTAAATACTAGTATACCAAAATTTTCATGTATGTGGCATTGCTTAAAATTATATTATTTGTAACATCAGTTGTATGATGTAAATCACAACTTTTATTTATTGTTTTAAGAATGTATTGTTTTATTGAGCAAGTAGAGTTGTTTTATTGAGGATTTAGTATTGTTAAGGATAATGGATTGTTGAAATCATGCTTCTGAAATCCTGAATGTCATAATATATTGTTTGCTTGTTTTACAAGTGTTCTACAAAATAAACAAGGTGACTTGGTGTAAATTTACATATTCCTTTGTTAATGTTATCCATGCTGAATACAAAAGTATTAAAGATCTCATATTTGACTAGGGTGCCTTTAAATCCATAAAAAGGTTGTTTTAAATAAATTTGTTGCAAATTTTGTTGTTATGTTTACTAAATATAACTTCCAGAGTTAAATATGACAAAATGACACATGCCCAGACCATTTAGAAACTTTAAACTTTATTAGACATTCAAATTCAATGTAACATACCGGTAGTTTGGAGTTTTGTTTTTGCTTTTTGTCATTTTGAGAGTGATTTTGTCAAATATGGTATTTGTGTTTTTAAATTAATAATCTGCATAGTGCTAGGTAATCTGAGAAGTAAAATAATCTCCAAACATCTCAATGTACATTATTAGATTTGTATAACCACTGTTAATTATATCTTTATGTAAGGATGATTTTTTTATGTTAGAACATTTTTTATATCATTGGTCAAGTGTTTTTTATTGCAATAGCCAAACTTTATTTTTTTATTTGAATTTGACACGGATAATTTTCAGAATAAGTTCTGTTTCTAGTGATATTGTATTTAAATATGACCTTGTTCTGTTTGACTGATTTGTTGTTAGTGCATGCTACATTTCATTTGAAACAGTGTTTTATAAACTGTAGGACGGTATTTGATCATTACACCTTTGTGCCATCTGTTGTGCAATAAAACATCTCAAAGAGATTTTAATATAGTAGTACTTATATAAGAAATGTTAATTAAACATGTTAATGTAGATATTTAATTTTACATCCTATACACTAGTGTAAATGACAGCAAATTTGATTTGCCATGGCCGTTTAGAAATACAATCTCATTAAATCTCATTAAAATGATATCAAAACTGTCACTCCACTACCCTTAGCCAGGTAGCAAGGAGAAACAGAGCAAAACGATGATCTTATTTTAATGAGATTGTTCAATTTGACAAAATACTGTACATGCTTTTTATCATTTTTTTTTTACTTTTATCATTTTAAATATATCAAACATGCTGTATGGTAGTTATTGAGGGGAATTTATTGTTGTACATGAATACTGATATACAATTTGCAATACTTAAAACGAGACAATATATTTTAAAATAAAATAGTCTATGCAAATTTTGAAGTGTTTAAAATTCAGGAGTCTTAATTAAAGAAATTGTTGCATGTCAATAATGGCTAAATTGTAAATATGATAGTAATCATCAAATTTATGTTAATCTCTACACTGAAACTTAAAGGCCCATATTAATTTGTCTCCTAACATTAATTTTGTATTACAGTGTATTAAGAATAAATAAACTGAAATTTAGTATCCTTTTGTATGTATGGTCAAGTGTACTTGTATTGTATTTTAAGTTGTCCTGGTTTGTACTTGCACTTGTATGTTAAGTTGTCCTCGTCTCTGTGTAACATAAATACATGTTTAATTTTCATTTTATAATATACTCAATGCTTGAAAATATACAAGTAAATATAGATTGTAATATATAAAAATATGTTTTTTAAATACCAAATATTTTTTAAAAAATGAGTCAATTGGCAAACTTTTACTTGAAATAAAATATTCACAACTGAACATTTGCTTCAATTATTTTCTTCACTATTTTTCATGTATTAAACTGCATAAAAGTAACAATTCTTACATAAGACTACTTAATTATTGTTTATCTTTGAAAAACAAATTGATAATTTATGCAATTGAACTTCAAGAATGTTGTCTGTTTAATAAAAAAGTCTTTCCTGTGTTTATCTTGACACAAGTCTAATGAAATGTGATGATTTGATATTTTTAGCTCACCTGTCACAAAGTGACAGAGTGAGCTTTTGTGATCGCTTTTCGTCCGTCCGTAAACTTTTACTTTAAATGACATCTCCTCATAAACCGCTGAGCCAATTTCATCCAAACTTCACAGGAATGTTCCTTTGGTGGTCACCTTTAAAAATTGTTCAAAGAATTTAATTCCATGCAGAACTCTGTTTGCCATGGCAACCGAAAGAAAAAACTTTAAATATCTTCTTTAAAAAAACCCTAAGAGATAGAGCTTAGATATTTGGCATGAAACATCGTCTAATGAGTGTCTACCAAGTTTGTTCAAATAAAAGCCCTGGGGTCAAAATTGGCCCTGTCCCAGGGGACTTTGATTTTCCCTATATGCATATAGTAAAATCTTAAAAAATCTTCTTTTAAAGAACTGAAAGAGCTTGAGCTAAGATCTTTAGCATGAAACATGTTCTAATGGGTGTCTACCAAGTTTGTTCAAATAAAAGCCCTGGGGTCAAAATTGGCCCCGCCCCGGGGGTCATTGATTTTCCTTATATGTGTATAGCAAAAACTTAAAAAAACTTCTTTGAAAAAACCCAAATAGCTAGAGTTTAGATATTAAGCATGAAACATCTTCTAGTGAGTGTCTACCAAGTTTGTTCAAATAAAAGCCCTGGGGTCAAAATTGGCCCGTCCCAGGGGGTCATTGATTTTCCCTATATGCATATAGTAAAAACTTAAAAAATCTTCTTTTAAAGAACTCAAAAAGCTAGAGCTAAGATATTTAGCATGAAACATGTTCTAATTGGTGTCTACCAAATTTGTTCAAATAAAAGCCCTGGGGTCAAATTTGGCCCAGCCCCGGGGGTCATTGATTTTCCTTATATGATATAGCAAAAACTTAAAAAATCTTCTTTGAAAAAACCCAAATATCTGGAGTTTAGATTTTTAAAGCATGAAACATCTTCTAGTGAGTGTCTACAAAGTTTGTTCAAATAAAAGCCCTGGAGTTAAAATTGGCCCCGCCCAGGGTGTTATTGATTTTCCTTATATTTGTATAGCAAAAACTTAAAAATCTTTTTGAAAAAACCCAAACAGCTAGAGTTAAGATATTAAGCATGAAACATCTTCTAGTAATTGTCTACAAAATTTGTTCAAATAAAAGCCCTGGGGTCAAAATTGGCCCCGCCCCAGGGGTGTCATTGGTTTTAACTACATGTGTATAGTAAAAACTTAAAAAATCTTCTTTAATAAAAAACCCAATGAGCTAGAGCTTTGATGTTTAGCATGAAACATCTTCTTATGGGTGTCTACCAAGTTTGTTCAAATAAAAGCCCTTGGGTTAAAATTGGCCCTGCCGAAGGGGGGGGGAGGGGGGTAGATCGTTGTTTTTCATTATATGTGTGTAGTAAAAACTTAACATTGTGAAACATCTTCTAATGGGTGTCTTCCAAGTTTGTTCAAATAAAAGGCCTGGGGTTTAACTGGCCCCGCTCCGGGTGCCTTTATACAGGTGAGCGACCTCAGGGCCATCATGGCCCTCTTGTTTAATGTTCATCTAAATTTTTATCAAACATTTTATGATAGAGTTATACAGAGATGTTTTGTTCTATGTGCATGATGAATCTCTGAAATGTTTTGTGAAATTAATATCATTACAGAATAAATGAATTTGCATTAATTACAAAATGACTTCCTTTATTATACTTTATTTTCCATGGCCAAAACAAGTTATAATGATTGTTTTTTTTTTAGTCCCCTACCGGTTTACCGAAGGGGACTTTAGGTTTACCCTCCGTCCGTCTGTCAGTCCGTCAGTCCACAAAACTGGATCCCGCGATAACTTGAAAAGTACTGAAAATATTTTTATGAAACTTGATATATGGATAGATGGCAGTATGGAGATTATGCACGTCTTTTTCTTTTCTTCCTATGTTGAAAATTCTGGTTGCTATGGCAACAAATAGGCTGAAAATATGGCAAATTTTACACATAAACTGGATCCAGTGATAACTCAAAAAGTACTGGAAATATTTTGATGAAACTTGATATTTGGATAGATGGCAGTATGGAGATTATGCACGTCTTTTCTTTTTCTTCCTATGTTGAAAATTCTGGTTGCTATGGCAACAAATAGACTGAAAATATGGCAATTTTTACACATAAACTGGATCCAGTGTTAACGCAAAAAGTAATAGAAATATTTTTACTAAACTTGTAATATGTGTAGATGGCAGTCTGGAGATTATGCACATCTTTTTCTTTTCTTCCTATGTTGAAAATTCTGGTTGCTATGGCAACACATAGACTGAAAATATGGCAAATTTTACACATAAACTGAATCCAGTGATAACTCAAAAAGTACTGGAAATATTTTTATGAAACTTGACATGTGGGTAGATGGCAGTCTTGAGATTATGCATGTCTTATCTGTTCTTCCTATTTTGAAAAAATATTGGTTGCCTTGGCAACAAATAGGCTTAAAACATGGCAAATATAACAATTTTTGTGATTAGTCAAAGAGCTGAAAATTTTTATGAAATTGCATCTTTAATTCCAGAGTTATCTCCTCTTTAAGAATTTTGCTTTTTAAAATGTTATATTTTGGTAACAGGCATGTTTCAAATATTAACTTTAGAGTGTCCTTCAGTCCGTCTGTCTGTCTGTTCATAAAAACTTTTTCCTGTGATCACTTTTAAAGAACATTTCCAACAAATTTACTTAAAATAGAGAAAAATTTAAACATTAGTGAATGGCCAATGGCCCTTCAGAATGCTGATGGGGTTCTAACCGGTAGGGGACTTATGGATTGCTTGCAATACTATGATAATTGCTTGTTTTAATTAGTAAGCTCCCCCAATAGGAACACATAGGGCCACAGCTTCTGTCTGTCCATCGAGGCAACAAAGACATTTTGCCCCATAACCAGAGGCTGATGTAAGGTCCCATTCTCAATAAAAAAATCATTTATGGCCATTTGTCCCATTTCTGTCATGAAATGGTCAAAATTATTCCATTAAAAGAGGTGTGCATAAAAGCAGAGTAGTATTACAATTCAATGGCTGCTCTGGCAGATATTTCCCTCAAATGACTTCTCAGCTTAAATTGTTGTCCACACTATTTCTAAGCAACTACTGGTAACTTAATTAGGAATCTTCACTATGTAGATATGTGCATATTAGTACATTGTTGATTTTCTGTTTCAATAACTTCACAAAGTTATACCTTATTCATGATTATTTAAGTCCTTGTGTTTGAACTATTTTGCAACAACCACTCACCAAAAGTTACCAAAACTACATGAATATTGGTTAGGTTGAGCCATTACAATCAAATATTTTCTGTGTGTTTGTACATGAATGAATAATGTCATTTCCCAACAAGTGGTTATGATTTTACAATTTTTTATGATTATATGTAGGTGCATGTCGTTGTTGCCTTGTCAGTTCATATAAATATATACACACAAAGATGGCTATAGAAACAACAGATTACTTTTTTCTATTGCATAGCTTAATGAACTATAAATGTGTCCATAGGACACGGGTGCCCCCACCGCGCCACTGTTCTGTCAATCTTATGACTCTAGGTCAAATATTTTTTGAAAACTAAAAATCTTTTACAGAAACAACAGTCAACAACTAATAATGAACACTTCATCGAAATATCCAAAAAACTACGACAATGTAAAACCTGCAACAAATCTCTGAAAGGATCAAAAAGTAACTTCAACCGACACTTTAAAATTCACCAAGACACGAAATTATGATTTATATGCTACATCTGCAACAACTCTTTTAGCCGACGTGAACACCTCCAGAAACACAGTAATACGATACACAAACAACCACTAAAACGATACCTCACCAAATTAGAGAAAAAACACGACAACATTGAAATAAAACCTATCAAACCTTGGAAAAAACCTTTTGAAGCAACCACCATACCAAAATTCCGTATAATACCCGGCGTAAAATCATGGCTACAGAATACATCAAAATCAACAACGGACGAAATTTTAAAAGAAATGAAAATAGATCCGGAATTATCCCCACTTCAACTGTCACCCTTTAGAAGTAACAATCCTTCGCCGTGCAGCAGTCACACAAGCACATCAACCAATTGCCAGGATGAAAAAGAAACACTGAATGACGTTAACATAAACATTTATTCCATTTACGGTATTTTTTCTTAAAAGCATACAGCTAAATATAGATTATGGGGTAAACCCAAAATGACAAAATTTAAACTATTTTTAGAACAAATCACGTGACGTAAAGTATACCCGATTTTTATGCGTTAGACAATGATTTTTCTAGTAATCTGATATTTTATAACCCTGATGAAGACTCGTGAGAGTCGAAACGTTGGTTAGCATCATTAAATAAACCTTAAAACTTATCCTGTGTTGATTGTTTGTTCCACTTTTATTGTTTCTCTTGAATCTTTTACTAAGTAAAGGGCAATAACTTTACAAATACTGAGTAAATCCACAAGCAAAGCCAATGTGCATAAGTACACATGCTGACAAACATTCTTGTAAACTTTCAGGCCTAGATGCTTTTTGAGCTATGCATGAACAAGTTTAAAATTGCAAATTTATACTGAGTCAAAGGCAATAACTCTAACAAAACTGCAAAAATCCACATGCAAAACCCCAGGTGCACAGCTTCACAGTGATGTTGATCATTATTCCTGTAATTTAGTGATGTTGATTATTATTCCTGTAAAATTGGTTGATTCTAACTCAAGCACTCAAGGAACAAATAACAACATAATGAAACGGTTTTTAATAAGTCAAGGGAAATAACTCTACAAATACTGGATAAATCCACAAGCGAAACCCCAGGTGCAAAACTAAATATGCTGAGCAACCTTCCCGTAAGGTTTAATGACTATGTCAAATCCTTTTTGAGTTTCATGCGACACAAGTTGAAAATTGCAAAAATTTTCTAAGTCAAGGGCAATAACTCTAAAAAAAACTAAATAAATCCAGACAAAAATACCCAGGTGCACAACTACACATGCTGATCAATATTCCTGTAAAGTTTCAGGACTATGTCAAATCCTTTTTGAGTTACATGCGACACAAGTTGAAAATTGCAAAATTTTACTAAGTCAAGGGCAATAACTTAAAAAATACTAAATAAATCCAGACGAAAATACCCAGGTGCACAACTTCACATGCTGATCAACATTCCTGTAAAGTTTCATGACTCTAGGTCAAATACTTTTTGAGTTATGTGCGACACAAAAGAGAACGGACGGACGGATGGACAGACAAGGGTAAATCTAAATGCCCGCCACTAAAGTGGGGGCACAAAAATAGGGAGAAATAAACAAGAGGGCCATGATGGCCCTGAAGTCGCTCACCTGTATATAGGCCCCCGGAGCGGGCCAGTTTAAACCCCAGGGCTTTTATTTGAACAAACTTGGTAGACACCCATTAGAAGATGTTTCATGCTAAACACCTAAGGTCTAGCTCGTTGGGTTTTTTAAAAGAAGTTTTTTCAAGTTTTTTCTTTACACATATAGTTAAAAACAATGACACATCTGGGGCAGGGCCAGTTTTGACCCCAGGGCTTTTATTTGAACAATCTTTGTAGACACTTACTAGCAAATGTTTCATGCTTTATATCTAAACTCTAGCTATTTGGGTTTTTTCAAAGAAGATTTTTAAGTTTTTGCTAAACACTGTATGATATAAGGAAAATCAATGTCCCCCGCGGCGGGGCCAATTTTGACCCCAAGGCTTTTATTTGAAGAAACTTTGTAGACACTCACTAGAAGATGCTTCATATCTAAAGTCTAGCTATTTGAGTTTTTTCAAAGAAGATTTTTTTATTTTTTGTTATACACATATAAGGAAAATGAATGACCCCCGGGACAGGCCAATTTTGACCCCAGGGCTTTTATTTGAACAAACTTGGTAGACACTCACTAGAAGATGTTTCATGCTTAGTATCTAAACCTTAGCTATTTGTTTTTTTTTTTCAAAAAAGATTTTTTAAGTTTTTGCTATACGTATAAAAGGAAAATCAATGACCCCCGGGGCGGGGCCAATTTTGACCCCAGGGCTTTTATTTGAACAAACTTAGTAGACATCCATTAGAACATGTTTCATGCTAAATATCTTAGCTCTAGCTCTTTGGGTTCTTTAAAAGAAGTTTTTTAAGTTTTTACTATATGCATATAGGGAAAATCAATGACCCCCTGGGGCGGGGCCAATTTTGACCCCAGGGCTTTTATTTGAACAAACTTAGTAGACATCCATTAGAACATGTTTCATGCTAAATATCTTAGCTCTAGCTCTTTGGGTTCTTTAAAAGAAGTTTTTTAAGTCTTTACTATATGCATATAGGGAAAATCATTCCTGTGAAGTTTGCATGAAATTGGCTTGGTGGTTTATGAGGAGATGTCATTTAAAGTAAAAGTTTACGGACGACGGACGGACTACGGACGGACGACGGACGAAAAGCGATCACAAAAGCTCACCCTGTCACTTTGTGACAGGTGAGCTAAAAAGTAGCCAATTAAATACCAAAATTTGAGGTCTTGTGTCTGTACATTTTAGATATAAGTGAGACAAAGAAACCTTATTCATAAATTATTTAGCTTTTGAATTATCTTCAATCATAATACTTAATAATGCTTGTCCAGAGATTAAGTTGAAAAGTATTGAAAGAATTTGAATTTAACTAAACACAGTAATAGTGACCAATTGATAATAATTCTACCTTGCTTAATTTTGTAATCATCCCCTTAAGTTAATGACACTTCAAGAATTGTTTTAATAATGCTTTTCCCAGGTGGCCAAGTACCATTCCTGAACTTTCATTGACATCTTATTGAAACTTTAGACCATTAGAGAGAGTACTGCTTCTATATTTCAACAATTTCATATTGTAAACAAAAGGTAGTGCAAGGTAAGTTTAAAATACAAGATCAGTGTGGTTTAAATATGTACAGCTAGGTCTGACTGTAATTATTTATTTTGAAAATAATTTACTATCACAAATCTATTCCAAATATAAAATCCTCTTTATCTTCATACTTCATAAACTCTACTTTTTCTGTTCTTATATCCTGTTTTCTTTTTTGTCTTTCTATTTCATTCATTCTGTCTTTCTCACTGAGTTGCTTCCCCTTTTCCATCATAAAGTAAAAGAAATGGAAAGAATTTCCAAATGTTGATATGTTCATATTCCAATTAAATTTATCACAGGCATATAAAGGTTTCCTAAAATGTGGCTGAGCAAATGTTATAGAGATAAACTTCCCTCCTGTCTTTAAAATCCTGCTAATCTGAAATGACATACAAAACACTTGTAGCATTAATTTTAATGTTCAAATACATTATATACAGTATTTTCAATTTCTTAAAATAGGGACTGAATAAATTTTACTTTAATTAAACATCACCAATTTACACTTTATTTCCAGTTAAAACATTTCAATACATTAAATGGATACAAATTCAACAGTATAATGGCTTAAGAGAGTTCTAAATAATATTATTAGGATTTGAAATCAATGAGTAATTCATGAACACTCATTACAAACTGGCCACTGAAATACCGTTAAAAATTTGTTCCTGCAATTAATAACATTATCTATGATCAACATTTTAATGTCAAATTCTCATCAAAAACAGATAGAGGACCCCAAAATGAAATCATAAATCTAAAGGAATTAATTCAATGGTGATTTTGAATCTTTAAGTGTGCTGTAAATATTGCCCTGGTATTTCCCTTGGATCATAGAAACATAGTATATAGTAACTGTGCAATATTATAATTTTCAACAAAAGCCATTGTACAACAGTAAATTTCATTTCTTTTAAGTGAGCCATACATTTTTACAAGTTTTAAAGAATACAAAGTACATGTATGTTGATTCATTGATAAATTAAATCTTACAAACCAATTCATTAGGATTTTTTTTTCATGATGACTACTGAAATTCTTTGACGAAGATCTTAATGTCAGAGCTTTGTGGGGCTTCCTTGTATTAACATATGATAACAATTGTAACTTTGATTTTGAAATGACATTAAACATTATAGGGGCTGATTATATATAACAAGAGATGTGAAAAGGCATACTAAATACATTATTTCAATATATTATTATCTAGATTTCCAACAGCAGTATAAAATTACAAGCTAGTTTCCACTGTCGAAAGCCAAATGAATTGAATTAGATGTGAACAACTTGACTTCCTACTGAACTTATGCACTAGTCAGTTATAACCACCACTGCCCCCTCCACTCATGAGAAATAACGAGGACTTTGACCTTTGGATTTATCAAACCCATTGTAAGTGACCCATCATGCCGAAATAGTCATAAAACCCCTATTAAAAGCCCAGCCCTGATAATTGAACATATCTCCAGCCATATAGGTACATAAATTAGACTATCCCAATGACCCGGCAGTGCAGAGACTGACAAAAAAAAAATGGCTTGCTTCCCCTCATAACCCTCACCCTTTTCCTAGGGGGGCAAGTGGTCCATGATTATAAGTGACTGGTACATTACTGACCTGTTGTAAAATGCCATCTATTTTCTGTAATGTTTCTGTAGAGGTATTCCAGGGATCTTTTTCATGCACCATTAGAGCATCAAGTGTTCCTTTTTCAAGAACAATATCATATGTGCTAGGTTCATATCTTAAATCACATATGTCCATTACTTCCCATGTCATCTCATGTAAATCAGAATGCTTGCTTCTCATTTTCTCTATCACTATAGGAGAGAAGTCAATATTAGTGATATGTTTGTAACCATCATTGTACATCTCCTCACTTAAAGAACTGTTTCCACAACCTGAAAAAAGCGAAATATCTGTATCCACAACAAAATTTAATATCATGAAAATTATACAATTAAAGCTTTTTGTAAGTTTTTTTTTGTGTTTTATCAACACCTTTATTCTATCCTGATGACTTGGTACATGAGATTTCCCCTGCTCTTTTAAATTGCATTTGTCTATTCAAATTTATCACATACCAGTGCTACTTCTTGCACTGCGTAAAAATGGTATGTATTACACAGGCGTGCATATATTTTGACATGAAATCATTTGCCTTATATAGATTTAGTAATCATATACATGTAGTGTAAAGACACACTAAATGTTAGTGTTGCACTACAAGCGCATCAATGAAAAATGATCTATTTTCATTGTACAGAGTCTTTATTTTCGGTATGTGATAATTAAATAGAATATTACAGTTGTGTAGGTTCATTACTGAATTTATTGAACTTGCATAATATAGTTGAATTCAATTTGTCCCATAAATTTGGTAATAAACTTACACTCATTCAATATTCTTTATATATAAGATTTCAATATTAAAATGGTAAAGCGGAGCTGTCTACAGTAGGCCTATAGACTGTATATATGAAGCAGTGTGTTTTAATGGAAAATGTTTTATCAGGACTTCAAATATATTGTTACATAACAAAATTAGCTGAAAAAGTGTATCTGCTGATTTCACACCACATACCAGGTATTATTCTTGTTTGGTAAAATTTAAAAGAAACAGAAATTTAGTACATGTAAAAAAAAGTTTCGCATTTCTTAGTTTATTTAGTGTTAATGGAAGTTCAAATGTTCAAAATCATCCTTAAAATTTTTCATGTACAGAAAGTCTTTACCAAGCATAAGGATTTTGTGATCGGGTTTGACATCATTTACTAGGTGGTGTCTGAATGATGAATAAGCTGAGAACCAGTCATATTTCTCTTCAGTCTGGTACCTTGTATCCCAATAGTCTTGTTCACGGTAATCAGCATTGTTAGCTGGGGGCTCCATATCCTGTTAAATACAGAACTTATATTGATATTCTATAACAGTTCAAAAACCATTGTATCATAGTTTGGGGACCTTTCTGTTGAAAATGTGTCAGAGTTAAATCGTATACATTTACATGCACAGTGCGTTAACTGGAGTGCAGGTATTAGTTACCCGCACTCCAGAGCATGCTCATTGATTGGTTCATTTTTGCTGGGGTTTACATAATGTGGCGGCAGAGAGAGTGAAAGCGACAGAAATATCATATTCAGATGCTCGTTCATTGGTTTCTTTTTTCTTTATTGTGACAACAGGGAACGTGTTTTTATGTTTGACTATGATACAAAAAAGAAAGAACATCAAAATAATCGGCAATACTCGGGGGGCTACGCCCCCTCGTACAAATCAGATAGCCTCATGTTTCGATATGCTCTTTCTATTACTTAGAGAGGTCTATTCCTAAATCATGTGACCATATAACATGGAATTAAAATTATTTACTTTGAATATGATGCCAACACCCGTCAATGAGTAGGAAAAGTTAAAGAACCCTTCTATTTTATCAATACATATAAATTCTGCATTTTAATGTTCTATCAAATATCACATGGGGATTATGATAATTATCTATCATGATCTCATATAGGGACCCATACTTAATAACATTTATATCAACAAGAGCCACAAAGTTCGTGGCAGTAAATGCCAGCAGTGGCCAAGCTCAACAAAGTCAAACACATTGAAGGGAAAACATTGTCATAAAGAATTTTTTTTTCGCTCCTAGAAAGTATCTATCTTGAACAAATATAATTCAAATATAATATCTGACAGTTAAGGTCAAGGTCAAATCTGAATTTATAGTTATATCTGTTTTGTCATTGTCAATCCATTCATGCACCAAGGCACTCTGATGGTGATACTACTAGCAAGCCTGAAGAGCAGACAAAGCCAGCATTACTGTTATGTGAGTATCTTTAGAGTGACTATTTCGAAAAGTTTTGACAAAAGAAAAGTAAAATTATTGGTAATAAGAATGCCTGCTCTTCATTTAGAGGTTGATCCGGTTCCCTGTCCTAAATTTTATTAAACTCATTTACACATACTAAAAGTTTATGCTTTTTTCATTCCATCTATCACAGTAATTTGAAATTTATGTAATTTTATCTCAGTATAACTTGGCAAATAGTCTCAATTTCCTTCAACTGGTGGGGACACAAAATTTTGAAATTGGTACAAAATGACTAAATGTGGCCTTGACCTAAAGGAGGTCAAACCTGTGCTCTGCACATCGTCTCATAATGGTTCACATTTCTACCAATAGTTTCAATTTCCTTTGGTTCAAAAGATACTGACCAGAACGAAATCTGCTAACAGACGGACGAACAAAAGTAATTCTCGATCAAAATTTTTGTAAAGACACATAGGCGAGATAGCTCAGTTAGTAAGTAGACCACTGGCAGTCACTCCTGAGGTCCCGGGCTCGATCCTGGGCAACAGCCTTGGGATTTTTCAGAGACACATTCAGTGTTTCTCACCAAACTAGAGGTGTACTTGTAAGAAATCCAGGTTATCCTCGCATGAATCAGTGCTATACACTGGGCATTTAAAAGAATGAAGGGGTCTATTCCATAAGAGCTAGGGAGTAGGGACTAGTTCCTGGATTCCCTTGTATCTCATAGCTTTCTCTCAAGTGATCGACTAGTCTAGAGTTATGTCTACATCCCCGCAAGGGGTTTGACATTAATGGAAGATAGATAACATTCTGAATAAAACTTGTATAATAATACACTAAAGAAAACGGAATGAACCTTATATATACTTCTGGTTTAAACCCAGGGGTCTATTCCACTATTGCCCACTGTAATGCCAGTATTGTACATATACAAATTAACAGTACAGTATACAGTATATACTGAATACAAATAAATCAGTCAAACCAAATAAAGAGCTCAGCATCCGTAAACAAGTATACTGTGCTCCTCTTAGTTCACGGTACTTAACACTTTAAAAACAGTAAAGAACACAAACAATAAATTTACACTACAAAAACTGTCATAAACTATGGAATGCCGGTAGGGACATGCCAATTTGCTTATTTGCCACTTGCTGAATTGCTTATTTGCTAATTGCCGATTTGCTTATTTGCCAATGGCTGATAGGCTTAATGACAAATTTGCTTATTTGCCAATTGCTGAATTGCTAATTTGCTTATTTGTTAACCGCTGGTTTACGTATTTGCTTATTTGCCAATTGCTAATTTGCTTTTTTGCAATAGAAATAGTTTACACTGTGCCGGAAGTATATGAAAAACAACCAGTTGAGTCATATCTGTTCATTTTTACCAACAGTATTCTTGTAAATTCAGTGTTTTTCCAAGAATACTGTTGGTCAATGAATTTAATTGCTGTGATACCTACGCAGATATATGTCTACAACTGATGGCTGACATGTCCTTGAGAACTATAGACGCTTGGGGTCAGATCCCGAACCCCAACGTGATACGTGACCCTGTAAAAACTCTATTAAAAATATTTTAATATTTAAACAAGAATTGGACATCGATAAAACTGGTTTTAAAACAATTTTCAATATACCAGTATGAAAAAATACCATATACCACCAAGTCTCAATAAAGTACTTAATGGTTTTATCGTTGTAACGGATGTCAAATTCGTATTAAAATAAATAATAGAATAGTTTTGATATAGTCTTTACAGAGGCGTATCACGTTGGGGACAGGATCTGACCCCCAGCGTCTGTGCTTGAGAATGCCTTATAATGTGTTGCAGCTATAGATCTGTTTGTGCAGCCTAAGTCAGAGATTGATGGCATAATAAACACTTGATATAGTCATATATAAGTGAAAATTATTGGGTAAAGATTGAAAATAAAAGAACTTGAAAACAAAACTATTTCTTATTTTATGGCATATAAAATGTCGTTATTCTCAGCAGATTTGTCATGTAGGGCCTCATTTTAGTGGTACGAACACATAGTATGACGAATGATCCAATTGGTGCATGCCAAATATGGGTGTTTATCTTTTGCATTTAAGCAATAGGCTTCGTTTTTAGCTCTGTAAAATTTGGTCACACTTTTCCGTTTCTTCATGTTAAACATTTTACATGCCATCAGGTGACCATGACCATGATCATGACCTAGGGTATAATGGACAAAGCCTCTTTGAATATTGTGTATGCGTGATGCCTATTTAATGCTTATGTGAAGTTACAGTTAGATGTAAGCAATAGTAACAGAGATATGGCAAAAAAACAAAGGCTTTGTAGTACAATACTTTGGTGACCTTGGCATTCAGTATATAAGGGGCACAGCTTCTTCATGTACTTTGTATGCATGCTTGTAACGCAAAGTGTATGCAAAGTTGCAGTAAGATGCATGAATCAGCAAATGTAACAGAGATATGACAGAAAAAACAAGTTACAAAGAAAACCAATGCCTTGGTGGATAGAATAGCATCCCTAGTGCTAAAACTGAAACTCAAGATAATTAAAAAGAACAACTACTTTTTGATACTGAATTTATTTCTTTTTTCGAAATTGAATAAAAAGTATCCATCTGCCTTTCTACCTATATTCTAGGTAATGATGGATTGCTCATAATTGTCCCAAGTATAATGCACAAAACTTTATAAACATAATAACATGATATAGGTTCATGAGCTTGAAATAAAGTCAACAAAGACTTGTTATTTCATATCAAACAAGAACGTACTCCGCGAGTCGGACGTATCGCCTGACAATAGCATACAAATTTATGTATATAAGCAAATAAGCAATTAGCAAATAAGCAAATTGGCAAATCAGCAATTAGCAAATAAGCAAATTGGCAAATCAGCAATTAGCAAATAAGCAATTCAGAAGTTGGCAAATAAGCAAAGTGGCATGTCCCTACCGGCATTCCATAATAAACTGTATCATTTAGTCATTTTTCTGCTATATGGCACAAGGAAACAACAATATATTCAATCAAAATTAGTTTTAATTTGTCAGATGTAAACCGTGTGTCGGCCATTTTGAAAACAGTATGTCATCATTTACCTCGCGGTAATGGTGTTTTATTTTAGTTTTTTCATGTTACAGTTAAAATTTCTTTAAGTTATTTTGCATAATTATAAAAATTAAAAGTATTTTTACATTGTAACTCAAAATTTATTTTTTCAACAAACAGGAACATTTAGAAAATGATGATTGTTTCAGACGTATGCACAAATTTAATGGACTATTGTTGTTTTTTGCAGAAGTTTGTAAAATGTTGTTCAGTTTTATGTAAAAATCTATAGATTTAAATTATTTTGCACAAAAGCTTTGTTGTTAAGGTGTTTGAATAAAATATGTAAATTCTGACCAATTATAACAATGGTCACATGAAAATATGCCATTACCGTGAGATAAATGATGACGCGGAATTACTGATGTTGAGTATAGGTCTAGAGCAAATGTCTCAGCCTGTCACGTATAAAAATGAATTAAAAATATTAAAAATAAAAAGGATTGAAGGATTTACACAAATGACTATAATTTGTATTGATGTTTTTGTATGCTTCGTTCTTATTATAAAAATTGCTTTGTTTGTTGCTTTTTCATTGTCGCGAAAACATATGATATTTTGATTGTCAATTTTTGTTATCATGAGAAATACTTTGGCCAGAAGACACTAAATTTTAGGTATAAGCATTCTAAAATATAGTAATTATTGTAAGCAGGATTTTGATATAATTTGCTACCCATTATATAGCTTTCATTTGTTGATACACATACAGATTTTAATCATGACAATAAGAACCAGTCATTTTCAGTATATATTAAGTATATATCACCTGCGGTTGCTAAGAGGTTAAATTTTTCATTTTATCAATTCAGTCAGGTAAAAGTTGGAAATAAAAACGAGAGCTTTAACGGGCTGTCACAGCTTGACTTAATTTTCACAGTGGAAAGTAAACAAAGAGAAATAAAGGGAATAAAAGCTCTCTTCCGTTTAGTTCAAAAGAAGGAAAAATTAAGTAGAATTTCATGCTAGATTTATAAAAGTTTTGGCTTAAAGTGTATCAGTGAATGGCATATAATTAAGACATTGAAGACCTGTATAAAGTTTGAAGCAAATACAAGTACTACTGCAGCTAGTTGTTGTGGAGATAGAACTTTAATGCAAAACCTTTTATGTGCCCAGAGGGATATGTTTCCATAACTAGAGTTATGATGAAACTATAGGTGACTTACCATTATGTGAAGTTTCAGGTTTTTGAGAAATGCAGTTTCATGCAAATGCATAACAAAGTGCTGTTCCAACTTCGGCTCCAGGGTAATATTTCTCCTATTTTTTGAATAGCCGAGCTTAAAATCAGCCTTAAAGTTGAATTCAGCCTTGCAAGTTTTGAACAGAACAAGATTTGGGAGTCTGAATATCTTGAATTCAGACAAGGTCCTAAAAAACATTCCCAAAATTCCTTTTGGCTGCTTTGGCAATTTTCTGCTTTTTTAAAACACATGTTAAATGCTTCTTAAGTTTTCAATAACTGTAAAAAAAATTATATATATATTGACTGTCCAGACAAATATTTTGCACATACATGTACAAACATCTTTGTGAGGATACCATACCTGAAACAAGCGCAACACTGTCACAAAATATGCCTGTCACAAAAGCTTAAGTGGAGATGTGCCAGCGAAGATGTGTGGCAAGGAAGTTGGTCCCTATACATATTTTCATAATTTTTGCATCAGTTGCAGGGACCTGATTTCTATGCACAACACTCAGCCTCTCATAGATAAAAATCAGCCTCTCAATGATGAAAATTTGTGCCAAGTTATACAAAAATCTCTCGATGCAGTGCAACCACTCGCCAGGGGTGTTCCAATATATCCAGTTTTTCAAAACGGCTGAAATACTATGTGAAAATACTGCTTTATAAACCTAAGGCTGAAGATTATATCAAACCACTGGCTAGCATGTGTTTTGGAAGTGTCGTTTTAAAACATAAATTGAACAACACAAAAGATAATTTTATATTTTACTTAAATATAATTATGTTCCTATATTTTATCTGATATCTAACTGAAACAAAAAGAGAATAAAACATGATTTTTATATATAAAAAAGAATATCAGGCACTGTAACAAATCTAATATCTAATTTTACTTCAACAAGCTGCTAAACTTATTAAAAGTTTCAAGTATGATACTCAGTTATATTATCACAAAAGCTATTGGCTTAGTTATTACCATGCCATATTTTATGCCGAAGCAATAAGATAATGTATCTACTGTATTAACATTGTAATATGCAAACTGTTGAACAGTGATGACATTTCCGATGGCATATGTATTAAAATTCTATACTTAAAATGTCAGCCTTGAATGTATTGAATAAAATAATCCATAGCTTAGTCTATCATTGTCAAGGCAGTAATGTTAACAATCTCAGAATGAAAATCAAAGACAAAGGATTGTAAAATTATATATCTGCCTTAAAGCAAATGAGCTCTGTTTAAATCTTCTATATCTACAAAGAATTGAAAATAAAAAATATGTATCTTTAAATACTGAAACTGATCCTTTGGTATGAAAATGTTATAACGGTTTGCATAAATAAATCAGATTTAGCTCTTATGATTTAATTTTCAGGTTTCCTGGCTTTAAAGCAACTTTTATGTGTATTTTTGAGGACTTTTTTGGCTGGTTTGTTTATCAGTTTATACAGAAAAATTCTACCTCATTCTGTAGATATCTGATGAAATATTAACTGGACTGAGGATGCTAGATATTGTACTGTGTTTTAACTAAATAACATAACATAAAAGATTCACTGAAGAATAGCTATTGACAATCAATTCCAAAGTAACTTAGATACGTTTCAGTTACTCACATCAAAGGTGCTGACCAAAATACTTGAAGTGTTTGTGTGTGCTGGTAACAATTTGTAAAACATGATATCAAACATAATAATGAATAAACAAAATGATAAATTTACAAAATAGAAGCGTAGTTTAAGGCATAAATGTTACGTGCTAAAATTAAACTCTTGTGGTTAAAACAAAAATAAGTCTAAAAAAACCCAGATCATATACCTATACAACTATCAATTAAAGTATATCCTCGGGCCCATGGTGAACAGATGTCTATAAGTACATGTATACATTTCAAGACCTTATTAACAGATCATAATTGTACATTCACCTATGTATATAGTTTTATAAACACATTTTTCGTTAAAAAACCTTCTAAAAATTACTAAGAACAAATGAGTACCTTTTCTACAAATTTAAAAAAAAAAATCTGAGAAAAAAATCATGTTATTTTCACTCCTTCAATTGACAGGTACTTTTAAATTTTGAAATGTTGCCTTTCATTGGATAACCGTGAGATTTATCTAGTGTCTGTCACTTTATAAAGTAATAAAGCAGTTTGCTGTATTTTAAATGTGTTGCAAAGGTTCTTGTCAGGTTATTTGGCTGTATATAAATGATTTTTTGCAATATAGACCTTGTCTAGTGGCTTGGGTTATATATGCAAACACCATTTATATGGGCCATATAACCTGTCAAAAACCTTTACAACTACATGTAATAATATCACAACATGTGTTCAATCTTGGTGAAACTGAGGTAAATTGAGCTTATTGCTGTTATTCACCTGATAATGGCAATAAATCATACATAGACATTTGGAATGTGTTATACCTTCACTCTCATACAAGTAGCACATTTACTCTCCTATGTACAATTATGCAATATAGTTATATACATATAAGTATCTCTTTCAACGAGAAATAAATAATCTAATAACTATGATACCAATCTCTATAAATCCTTTTCTTATCTAAGATGTCTCAGGAATTAAGTGTAAGAACATTATCAATAAGATATTTTGTACTTTACAATGCTATATATGTAATCACTATCAATATATTCACAATGAGTAGCCAATGACTGAAAGTTGTCTAGTTGAATCAATCCATCAAGATAGGAGTGGCTGATGGTTGAATATGTTTGTATACAAATAGGTTGAATCCTTATAAGTATCTGGCTGCATACTTCAGGTTAAATTGCTACTTATTCCAGGTGACGGCTTTAGTAATTCATCAGTAGTTTATTTCTTGTACAGTATTTCTATTTCACAAACACTTTTGGTCGAGAGAATATTTTAATTGCCTCCTCCATTTCTGCAAGTTTATTTTCAAGTTCTTGTTTACACGACCTCATTCTGAATGTATCTGTTCTCAGGGGTAATGACTGAAGTTTGCTGATTAATTCTTGTTGTTCTGAAAAATAAATCATATGATAATTTTCATTTAGAAAATAGACTATTAATTTCTAGCGTAAAAATATGTTCGAGAAGTAACTTACATGACATCATTTTGCTTTTGACATCATATCTGTTATAGGATGTAAACATTCCTTTCCTAATTCTCTGCTTTAATATATTATAATGTACCCCAGCAATCAGTCTGTTAAATAAGAAAATAGTGTGAAGCATCTTAGAATAAATGATGGTGCATGACAAATTATGTACACTGTAAAGCAATCATTTCTATCTTGTCCTGACTGATTACCTTATGACATTGTAAGCTGTTACCTCAATGGTTATAAGCAACTGTTTATGTAAACCAGTAAGTGCTTTCTTTATGAAAAATGTCTTCTTTTCATCATAAGAAAAATGAAGGAAAGAACATACTATAATTAAAACTTACTGTTTTTGAGTAGATCTAGTGTTTCCCTTCTCTCAGCCTCTGGTAATACTCTATGGCCTTCAGGACATGAAGGATCTGGTGTATTGGCTATTCTGTCTTCCTCCTCCTTCTTCCACTGATCTTTTCGGGCTCTCAAACTATACAAGTAAAAAAAAACCTGAATCTATGAAACCTACAAGACAGCATGCTTGACTATTCTAAAAGCTTGATGGTAAAACAAGAACTATGCAGGAAATTGTAAGTTCAAAGAAGGGTAAAATGCAGTAATATTTCTTGCTAGTTGTGAATATATAGTGATATAAAACCTTAACTGTAAGTTTTCTAAACACCTTAAAGTGGTTAATGAGAAATGTAACCTTAACCAAGTGACAGGAAGGAACTTTCTACAAATAGTTGAGCTAAAAACAAGTCCACTTATTGTATTTTTAATGTACAATTTAAGCATTTAAATAATCAAAATTTGAAGTAGGATGAAAATTTTGATGTTATCAAACCTATCATCAAATACTCACTATGTGGGTACTTCTCCTTTTTTATGTTTCTTAAATTCATCTTCTTGCTTTTTCTTCAAGTCATCAAGAGCAGTAAGACTGGGTGCTCGAGGAACATGAGGATGTTTTACAGCACGGCCATTCAATTTTATAAAATCAAAGTCATGTCTCACAAGTTGTACCTGCATAAAAGAATAAAACAAGTTAGAAATGTATAGAAATAAAACTTTTCCATTTCATTTTATCCTCATTACAAACTTAGTGACCAACTTTATTTGTCATCCAATGGAAACGCTGTATTTCTTCAAAATAATGAGTGTTAATTTTCATAGAAGAACAAAAGTCAATACTATATCAAATTCTGTTCATAGTCGCCTTCTATTTTTCATAGTGCTTCATAGAACCGCGTTTGTAAAAATAGTCATTTGCATAAATTTACACATGCGCTGCGCTTTCAGGGGCCGTTTTTGAATATTAATTAAGTCAAAATGACGTCAAAAAGTCAACCTTCATTAACTTTGCATTTATTGATAAAGGATATACGTGCAGTTCAGATTTAAAACGACGTCTTGGCGAAAAAGATACTAGTAAAAACCAATACAAAATGTCAATTAATATTTTTATTACGAATGTAGTGAAAGGTCTTAATTAATTTGTAACTTAGAGGAAAGTCACGTGTGTCTATTCACTTTTTTCGGGAGACACAAAGTGAAAGTAGACATTATGTTTTTTGAAAATATTTTACGTGACCTCGTGTTAACACGTGATATTCAGTGTATACATGTATAAATCATATAAGATATTAGCTACTGAATATCAGTTGTCCAACTAATCAAAGTGTATAAATGATATCAGGTAACAATTATCCAACTCATCAAAAATGTTTTCCGAAAATAAATGTTTCAATATCGGGCATTATCCATATGCCGCCCTTCATTTTACAAGGGGTACATGTGTCTTCGCACGCAAAGTGACATAAATCATGCATATTTATAAGGTCAAATTTAAACCCACCATTCAGCTAATTAATTAATAAAGCAGACTGGTAGTGACGTAATAAAATGAATATTAATGAGGCCAAATAAAGTTCGACACTAAATATGTTAGTATTCATCCGTAGCTGTTCTACAGAAATTAGAAACATTCTCCGGTGGCTATCGCTCCCGTCTCTGTAGAACAGCACGGATGAACACTAACATATACAAATTATTATGATATACAGCGTGATCACTTGACATTAGCTTACTGTAACATTAGGTCACTGCTATTTTTGCTACTTTTTTCTTTTTATTTTTAAATATTTGAATAATAAACATATCCCATGTTTAGCATTTTAGCCAGTAACAGAGACTTCACTGACCTAGTCATTAAGAAGGAAAGTTCATGCAAAATTTTGAGTATTTCTGATCAGTTGCTTAAGTCCAGATGTGTATGTAAATTATCATGTAATTCAGAGCTCAGAAAAATTGTTCAGCGAGAGACAGACTAACATCTAATTCACGCAGCAGAAAGCACTAATGAGCCGCGTCATGACACAACCAACATAGTGCGTTTGTGACCAGCATGGATCCAGACCAGCCTGCGAATCCGCGCAGTCTGATCAGGATCCATGCTGTTTGCTATCAGTTTCTCTACTTGTTATAGGGTTTGTAAGCAAACAGCATGGATCCTGATCAGACTGCGCGGATGTGCAGGCTGGTCTGGATCCATGCTGGTCGCAAACGCACTCTGTTGGTTTTGTCATGAGGCGGCACTAATCTAACTAAGGACTTACATCATTTGCTATACTAGCGGGAGGTACTGAAAGTTTAGGATCAGGTGTACAAGGCCTTGATTGTAGTTTTACTGAGGGACCAGATCTTGTGTGTGCTCGGAGAAATACAGCAGAATGTGGCCGTGGTGTATCGGGTACTTTCTGAAAGCAACAGATTATAATGTGCAATTGTTAGTAAATAAATGCAGTGATATGGTTATCCGTGGAAAAATATTGTAATATTATTGAAGAAAAACTCTTAGAAAAACTGTGTACATTTTCATTCTATTTATCTCATTATATTATTCTAGCTTAAACAACTTTATCCAGTGCATAGAAGTTATTCTAAAATACTTATTGATATAGAAACCACAAATTTGTTGAAACATGTAAACATTCAAAAAATAAACACCAGAAATATACTTTATAATATCCTATGTGTTTTTTAAGCAAAACTTCACTACAGCCAAAGAGGTATCACAGGAAATGTGAAAATTGTGGTTGAAATACCTTATTTTATTTGTTCATGTAATTCATAAATTGTATGATTTTGTGTTTTCATCTGATCAATCAATCAATCAATCAATCAATCAATCAACTCTTAAAACTACATGTATATAATAACATGATGGGGTGTCTAACATGAAAAAAAATCAATATAATTGTAAAGAAGCAAAAAGCATGTGCACAGCTATATTGTGTTTAAACATGGTTAAGGAAATAAATCACACTAGTTTTACAACTAAGTCATACCTGTATATCATCTTTTATCTTTGAAGAAATATCTTTGTATTTCTCAGATTTCCACAAAGCCTTAACAGGTTGAACACTTTCTGCTTCTTTTTCTTTAGACATCCTCTGAATCTGCCTCATCCTTCGCACATTTTCTCTAAAATGATCTTTCCCTAGCCCTGCAATAAAAGTTTATATTTAAATAATACTATATAATAATAACAGGATGTCGAAATGAAATCATGTACACATTATACTGACATTCAAGATAACACACTGAAAAACTTGAAATAAGTAAAAAAGAGTCAAATATTACTGAATGATGCATAGTTAACAAAACACTGGAAGTACAATATTCAAGATACAGTGACCACATGGCTTAATATTGTCAGTATAAAAAAAACTGTTGTCGTTTGTTACTTACTAATTTATTTACTTGATATTGTCTATCAAAATATGCAAAACATATAATTTGTACTGATTTGAATAAATAACTAATAATTAAACCTGTTCCATACTGCCGTGGCATGCCATAACCCTGCCCATTTACTTGTATTGCTAATCCATGCATTTTGTCTGAAATGAAATAATACATGATAATTTTAAAAGATGATCCTGACACAACTAAAGACATATGTATGCCACAATTTTGGCTAAGATACCCCGCATGCACAGCTACATGTTAGCTTGGTTATTTCCTGTCCTATCAGATCAATATTTGTTTCAATATCTTGAATAATTTTTTACTTTCTAATAAAAATAATGTTTGCTTGATTGCAAGTGTGTTTGATAAATTTATTACATCAGCATTCAATATTATGGTAATATAGTATTATGTCATAAAAAAATTGACTGTAGGGTTAGCAAATTTACACTAATCACACATTTTTATTAGATAAAATATTTCAATCCAGAGTCGGCTAAAACTGTTGTGTTTTTCAGATCACTTGCGTCCTTGCAGGAGTATATAAACCAGACAATTTAAAGTCACAAATTGATGGGATGTCACGAATCTGTGAGAATATGGCATAATTTAATTTAATCATTCATATTTCCTTCGCCTTGGTATGGTCATTTCCTACATACATGTGTAGGTCTATGTGCCATATCCACTGTAATCAGGTGAGGCAAATCTTAGTTTTGAGTCAAGTTCAAAGTTGAATCACTGACATTGTCATACATGTCATAATGTCCCGGACGTCCTGGATTGTCACACAAAAACAGCTGACCTCCCCGGAAAGATTTTTTTGGGGTAAAAATAAAATTTGGAACTTATTTGCAGCAAGAAAAAACAGTTCCAATATTATAAAAAATGTATGCAATTATATTTGCATGTTAATTTTCCTAAGATGTTGATATCAGATAGATTTTCCCAGACATTGTAGTAATACACAAGAACTGTTGACACTTAAAATCAACTGATTGATAAAGATGTGTGACCCTCTCCATCAAACCCTGCTGCTAACTGGGCGAATGTGTCAACGACTGTCTTTATATATGACTCCACCTACCAGGGCTTGACACTAACTTTTTTTAGGGGTAGTCAGAAGGACTACCTACTTTGAGGATCAGGTAGTCCTTGGCAAATCTAGGTAGTCCTCATTGTAAAACATAAAAAAAAAATGTTTCTTATTCTATTTAAATGCATTTTGAGTGTATGTATCTGAAGATAAGAAGACAATAGCACGAGATCTCTTCAAATTTATTGGAAAAAATCACCAATAGATAAATCATATAAGATCTAGTAAAAGTTTGTTAGCTTTATTCTGTGTAAGATGTAGGTTCCGGCTACCCTCTGAGCTCTTCAAAGTCATCATCAACAATTTTTTTACATATTTTTGCTATAAAATATGGCAGTGTGACACACCAAAGTCATTAGGTTTTGAAAGGCCAGGCATTACCTACAGGTACAGGGTTCTAGCCAGGAATTACTAGTGTTGCAAATAAAATTGCTAGGCAATCAGCTCAGCTTATATTATTGACAGCTTATAGGGAAGGGGAGAATATATTGGCAATATGAGCTAAATAAGTATCTATCAGTTTTAAATTTATGTAATACCTGGCTTTTGTATTAAAAAATATTTCAATAGAGCTTACAAATCTACTTTCAGGTATAGATAATGTATGACCTTTTATATGTGTTTTTAAATTCAAAACAGAAGTAAAAAGCTTGGACAAGAACAAAAGATGTTTGTCTTTACTCTAATTGATTTATTCTACAAACTTATTTTGTCAGACATAAACCAACAAAATATCAGAATAACAAACTTTTACTAGAGCTAGTAATTCAGTTATTTAACTGGCAGGAGATTTAAATAGGGACATTAGATTAATATCTGTTGTCCCTGATTTAAACACGAAATTAGAAATGTAAAGCCATTTTTAATCAAACTATATTGCCTTAGTTTTTTATGCCTAGGGTATTAGTATTTGTTAACAATTTTTTTCTTCATATACATGTATTGGCATTATTGTTTATATTTGCTTGTACATGATTAAGAAGTGCTTACAACATTGTGAAGTTATGGCAAAGACAATTACAAATACTTTAGAATATTTCTTTTCTCTTTTTTAAAGAGATTAAAACATTTTTCTTCTCTTTTTTTATAAAGAGATTTTTTCCCAATCAATAATTTCATGTCCAAATAAATTACATCCGAAATTAGATCTATTTCAGACAACACGTTTATTTTGGTTATCATTGTCAGTGTGAATTACATCAATCAACAAATCATATTCTTTTAAGTTTAAACCCTTGAATAGGTTCCAATATGAGCAAATATTTTCATTGAAATGTTTAATAGACAAAGAATTCTATTGAAGTAGGCTGGAAAAATCGGCAATTAAGTTGGACTTCCGGTTTCACTTTTAGCAAGTTTATAGAGATTAAATAGAATCTATTATGCGTCTGCTGTGACTGACACTGATTGACAGGTATATTGAGAAAGTATGCGACATGCTTGGATGGATAAAATTGGTTTGTTTATTTAATAATGATATTGATTTATTAAGGGATGTCGAGAGATTAACGGATGACGCAATTATACCTCAGTGCCTGAAGGCATGTAGAGCGCTTAACGTTTACAATTATTAGTGACCCAACGGCTAATTATTTACTAGTAAGATGAATTTATCTTTCGTTTTGAATCATAGCCTAAAAAAATGTTATTTTATTAATTATTTTTAGTGAATTTAGAGACATCAGGTCACTGAAATTTTGAGTAGCCCGACGGGATACCCAGCTTGGAAACTCGGGTAGTCCTTGGGGAAAATTGGTAGCCTCGGGCTAACGGACCATCGTTAGTGTCGAGCCCTGCCTACATTTACCTAGCAGTTTGTAACGTTAGCATGTCGGCAAAGGCTTTTGAAGTCTTCATAAGATAGCCCTGTAATGATGATTGACACTTCTAGGCAACCAAATGATCTCAAGCACCTGTCAATCACTTGTCTATAGAATCAGTTCATTTAGAAGGGTGGTGTGAAATTAAATCTTGTCAACAAATTCTGATTTTAGGTCATGAGTTGCAAATTTGTTTTATACATTTGTAAGGAAATAATTGTACGAAAAATATTAAATTATTTTAAAGTTCGTTAAAATTAATGTTTGCATACTTTCAATTATTTTTGAAGTGTCGCGATTGTGTGTATTATTTTAACATACCAGTCTCACTTTCAGACAATTACTTAGTAATGTTTTAATTCATTAGAAAATAGAAAGGTACATTTCATTCTCATTTTCTGTGATATAAAACGCAGTGACTTTTTGGAGATACGTCACGGTGATTCAACAGTGAATGTCCCTGCTGTGAAGCTTCCCCAGTGATGGTTCTGGCTTCCAAAACTTTATAAGCTGCTTTTTTAACATTTTTCCTTTGTCAGATGTGGCATTGTCACAGTATAAAAACAGGTACGCTGAATACTTTACGCTACCACATTGATAAAGCATAGCGCATACTTTACTGTATCATACATATTTGATTAAATGCTGCTTTGCTTATTTTAGATACATTTTTAAGTGTGAGGAAATCATTCTGGAAATAATGAAATGCATGACATTGTTTACAATATTTTCCCGTCTGTCGATTATTATTCTTCAGATTGCTATTACAAGATCTGTTATTATTTCAACAAAACCACAGGTTACATGAGATTGAAAGGTCTGATTTTTTTAAACAATAATTAAGTAAATATGAACTATATATAGTCGTAGAAATATAGCTCTGTGATACAGTTACAAGATTCATCACGTTTGTTTTTTTCTGTAAGTGTAGAATTGACTTAATTTTCGTAAATTCATGAATACTCCATTTGTAACTTTTAATCATGTCATAATTTATTAAATGTTGAAGTTAATACAACTTACTAAAGGAAAATAAATGACTATTTGTTACCAGTTGTACTCTGTTTCCTATTTATTTCAAACTCGAACCTTTTTGAACTACTTGGAAGCCATATTGTTTTTAAAAGTCACGTGACGGAAACGCAAATAATTAGAAATATTAAAATTCAATATTATATACTTTTTATGTAAAAAAATACTTACTTTTTATCTATTTAACGGACAATAGTAACTTTACAGATTTTTTGTATCGTAATTAAGTATTTTTTAACTCTCGTATTTTCGGCTATTTGCGTGAAATAAACAATCCCTTAGCAACATTGACTTCCGGTTAAAGATAAATAGAAAAAAATGTGAATTTTTGGATTTATAGTTAGTTTGCTGGATGTATGTCATATCATTTCCATTATAATTACATCTAATAAATGTTTATATATTTTACCTGAGGTATGAAATAAGGTCAAGTCCAACAGAAGCTGATAAACATATTCTATTTTAAAAATACAGTGAAAATATGATCGACATAGTCAATGATAGTCATAATAGTGCATCACTTAATACTTATACATGACTAATCTGTCGATGAAACAAATAATTTTCAGTCATGTCAGTTTCCTGGTATTGGGTCATTTGCAAAACAAACTTCTGTTAGAGAAGAAATTGAAGATTTCAATAAGTTTTTAATCCCTATTTAATAATATCTGCAGCAAGATGGATAGGCCCAAATTCAAAGTCCTGCAAAATATTTTTAGCTACAGTTTCAAAATCAAAACTCAAGAAAATGTGGTTTTTTTTGCACAGCAGACTGGGTTTTCCGACTTTCCGTGAGTTTTACCCATGGAAATTTCATCTGGCATGGGGGGTGACAGATGAGATGTGTGCCAAACAACGACGTCATTTTAGCGCACTTTATGAATGAACCGCGTTAAAGTGACATTTTTAGAAGGGAAATATGTGCTTAGGATGACGTCATTTCGCTGTTGTTTTTTAAGCTTTAAGTTCATACTCTATTGTAAGAAAATAGTTATGGATGAAATGACTTTAATTTCCATGAACATATATGATATTGAGGTAAACCATTTTAAATATGAAATAAAATATGGCAGAATATGCAAGAAAAAATATCTGACATATGTTTGCGGTTCGAATCAGAATATCCCTCCCTCGGGACCCCGCCCATGGGCGGTAACTTGGCAAGCCTTGTTACCCACAATGGGCGGGTCCCCTCAGGACGGATATTCCAGTCTGAACTGCAACATATGACAGATATTATTAAACCCAAAACAAGTATCTCTCATTGAATGGGCAACATTTTTTTAAAATTCTGACTTAGGCATTTGAAAAGGTCTATTATAACTGGCGGCGTGGCTGAATGGTTAAAGCAACAGACTAGTAATCTAAGGATTGCTGACTGCGTGGGTTCAAACCCTGTCGGGGGCAAGCCGTTGTTTCCTTTAGCCAGACACTTTACATTCATCGCTTAGTACTGGTTGACTCCAGGAACAGATTTGAGAGTATTTCAATAAGCTAATAGCTTCCAACACAATCAAACTAAAATAAATTTGTATAAACTAAACTAAGAGTTTGTAAGTAAACAAGTAGATCCGCTCACATTATGGATCAATGTGTCATCTAGTTCATAAATAACGATTTCTCTGGTACATAAACCTTAAATTTTTGAAAAATGTTACCCAACCATGCAACAGGTGTCTGATTCAAGACTTTTTGCTATAGTACTTTTTCCATAAGGCTGTACTTGTCTGTAAAACAAATATATTTGTAAGTCTTGAAAAATTACCAAAATATTGTATTTCTATCCCTTTAGGATTGGTAACATACATGTAATTTAATCTCTTTATTGTTTTGTTTTAAATATATGTACTAATTTATTACCAAATACTCTTAACTCTGACGTCCAGGTTACATGAAATTTGCAACATTGAATTACATGTATTTGAAAATTATTGCCTGAATGTCTCTTCTATGACAGAATTCTTGGGATTTTTTTCACTATTTAACTTCCGTTAATGTCAAACCCCTCGCGGGGACGTAGACTTGTCTGCGCGTCAAAAAAACGCCAGAAAGTTAAAAAAGAGATTTTGATTCACTATTCTTCATTTAATTATATGAGAAGCAGAATATGTTGTTATAAATCAAATCAGAATCAAATAAAAATTTATTTATTGTCGGTATATATATAAATTTTAATATTTGTGCATTTCAATTAAGATAAATCATGATTTTATTTCAAACAGGTTCATAAGTTTTATTTTTGTGTTTTAGCCGTGAGTGAAAAATGTCAAAAGCAGCAGTTTCCAAGTCAAGGGCTGACAAAGCAGGGAAACTTCCAACTGCACAAACACCTGTTGTCTCGCATGAAATTGTACCTGGAAAATTTAATGATCATGACTGGTAAGAAACAGTATTATTAAAAGTAAATTGAAAAAAGGAGTATAATTTAACGACATATTGCATTTTTATAAATTCTTACATGCACTCTGCTATTTGTTGCTTTCAAATTCACATATTTATATATATTTATCTTGAAACTGTTCTGGGATTATAATTATGAAATGCAAGAAACAGATGGCAAATTAAATTTAGCTATAATTCTAATGAAATTCTATAATCCTACAGAGCTCTGTAACAATACATGTATAACAGAGGCCTACAATTGAAATATTCTTTAAAATTGTGCTGATTTCCCAAAAATCCTAACACCAGGTTTTTACTTGACCAAAGTAGCAAATTTTAAAGATTCATTTTCCAAAATCAAGAGGCTAAGGCCTCTTCTCATTAAAGAAAGAAAAAAAACACTGTTTTATCAATAATATTTATAGAGTTATTAATTGCTAGTTGCATTTGTTTTATCAGTATCAGTACCTTCATTTGGTAAGACTGAAATATTGTATGATATGGATCAAAATACATATACATGTATAATTATGTATTAAATGTATCAGTATCACATATGTTATACATTTTGTTTGTGTACTAGTTATTCACTTGAGATATCAATGTTTTTTGGTGTTCTTTTTTTTGTATTGTGAAGCATTATATGGGAAATTCTTTGTTTATGTAAACTGTCTTTATCAACAGGAAATAATTTTGGTGCAGTCCTTCAATTTCTTGGTCACATATTTGTGACGAAATATCATTTGTTGTTTGTATAAACTTTCCAAGAATAAATCCAAAGTTTATTTCAGTTAGGGTAACATATGTATTACCATCATCAGGTACTATATATAATCATTCATCATTTACTTATATAAAATTGGCGCATTTCAGAACACAAATCTTGTCAACTCATTGCTAAATTACAAACAGTAACCTAAAATTCAGAAAGTGAAGACATTGGTTATGCACTGTTGATAGAAAGATAATCTTAAATTTAAATTTCATATACTAACTAGTGTACTTATTTATTTTACAGGAATTTGATGTTAGATCGAGATGGTTCAGATGATTTTGTAGAAGATATTGTTGGTGATTTATTAGGCACAACTTTAGATAACTGTCTAGATTTATTTATTCAGCGACAACTGGTACCATTTACTGTGTCAGAAGCCACTGATGCACTATTGAGTATTATTGAGGTAATATCAAGTTATAATTCATATTATAAAAATTTACTTTGTTGGGTCACACTTCCGTGGTCAGATGGTGACTTTCCAGCTTTTCTTTTCACATGTTTCAAGGAACAAGTGTGTTATTTCAAGAACAAGTGGGCACCTGAATTGAACCACAGACTTAAGCTAGCTGGAAAGTTTCCTCATAATATATATAATAGAATTTAAGTCCTTGTTTGGATTTGCACCCATATTGGTGAGGTGCAAGTCTTGGTCATTCTTATTAAACAATTACTCATTGTACTTTCAAGCATATCCATGTGCATACATATTAGGGGTGTAACAATACAGCAAAAACCGTATTGCAATATATTGCCATTTTGCTGAAGCGTATTGCAATATATTGCAATACGTATTGTCGTGTATATGTTTTGATGTAAAGATGGAGTAACATTCATATACTTTTATTATATGTATATATTTTTAGTAGAAACTTAATAAAAATGTAAGGAATAAATAGAAAGTAAAGTGTCACACAATTTGATAAACAAAACTAGTCGCGTGTGACCTTTCACATCTGGGCCGCTAATGTAAATTAAGAGGCCGCTTATTATTTTTAAGTGTACTAGTTGTCGGATACTTTTATCTTACGTTGGCGCCAACAAAATTCGCCAGTTAAAGATTTTATGTGAAATTTGTACAAAATTAGAAGGCAATTAATTGAAAATTATGATTTTTATAAAATACCGGTTTTCCAAACATCGTACCGTGGTACGAAATTTATTTATTCATATTGCAATATATCGGTATACCGGTAAATCGTTACACCCTTAATACATATACACACTGCCAATATTTAGCAAATAAAAACTAGGATAAGACCTATATAAGCACCAGCTTTCGGTTTTGATCTTTTTTCATTCATTTCATGTGTTGTAAAGTTCTTAATTTGTAAATTGTAAATGTGTATACTTGTTTGAACTAAGTCTTGGTCACAGACACCACCAAAACTTAATCAACATTGTACCACTTTTCATTTAATAATAATATACAAACATGGTTTATTTCAATGACAATATGTGAGTTTTATGTTGTTTTTAAATTATCACTTTCATCTTAAGTGAAAATATGGAACAATTAAATTTGCTGTGATTTTTGGTTTCTTTTTGTATGAAATTCAAAAGCTAGTTTGAAAAATATCACTAAATTAAGAAGTCATGGTATTACAATTTTTAACATTTTTCAATTCCAGTGGAGATTTTTGACAAGAGATGAAAGTGAGAAGGATCCTTCCTCAGATCCAGGCTGGATACAGGATGAAGGTATGTCAAAAATGTATTCTCTTAATGTATAGCATATAACATAAAAAATATGCCCAGAAAATGGCAGACAAGGTGTGATGATTTTAACACAATAAGTGTTTTGTTAGTGAAGTTCATATGACTGAGGTTTATTTTTATTTTACAAGCTAAAGTAGGTTTGTAGGTTTTAAAGACTCTAATAAGTACTTTAAATATGATTCAAATTAAATGATACTTCCCATGCCACATGATTTCTGGCATTATAAATGAAAAGGAATCCAAATCTGTTATAAATGGTTATAATATGAAATCTATAGGATTGAGACCATTGATTACATTATGTTTTCTGTAGAACCTGATCCAGCCGAGACAGATTGCTGGGCTCAAGGTTCTGTACCAAGGACCTATCTTCCAAGCCCAGTACCAGAACCAATCATTGAGGAAGAAGATGGAAACCAAGAAGAAGTTGGATTGGAACAACAAGCTGAAGAAAAGTAAGATATACTACATGTTTATAATTCTGTCATAATGTCTGATATGTCAGAAAACAAAAGATAGATATTGAGATCATATTATTAAGAAGAACAATTTGTGTATCCTCCATGTGCTGTGCAATTGTTTCATGTATTCAGGAAATCAGGTTGTAGTGGACAGATGAGTATTTGTTGTATAAAGTCTAGAAAATATCATAATCTGTTTTGAATGCAAAATAAGTATGTACCATTACATGCATCATTGTTCAACAAATACAAACTTATAGTGAAAGAAGGCTGTTTAAAATAAACCAATAAATAATAGGTACTAATAATCAACATTCAGTACAGTTAAGATAAGTATTCATTTATCAAGTGTATTAAGTTATTTGAACATTGTTTATCTCCTCACCAGGGATGTTGTTCTTGATGAGGAACCAGAATTAGAAGACCAAGTATCTGAAGATGAATCTGCCGGAAAAGAGGAGGCAGAAAGACTCGCTAAAGAGGAGGAGCAAAGAAAAGCAGCAGAGGTTAGTGCTGACCGGAATAAAATGAGTCAGGCCACGACAAAACCAACATAGTGTGTTTGCCACCAGCATGGATCCAGACCAGCCTTCCCATAAGCGCAGTCTGATCAGGATTCATGCTGTTTGCTTACAAACCCTATTATAAGTAGAGAAACTGATAGCAAACAGCATGGATCCATGCTGGTCGCTAACACACTATGTTGGTTTTGTCATGGTGCGGCTCAAATTACTTCCTTTAGATATATTGATTTTTTTCTAAATGGTAATATTGTTATAGTATGTAAAAGTATTTATCTGCTGTCTGTAGTTTCCAAAATTATTGTAAAAGAATTCTTCCAAAATACCTGTATGAAAGAAGTATGTTTGTATTGTTCCTCAAGAGCGAATGACCTATGCGCAGAATCATTGCTTATTGGGTAAAATCCTCCTAAAAATAACTAAAAAATATTTTTGTTTAAAGATAAAAATTAATGAAGAAATGAAATTCAGCACAAAGCAAATTTCAGCATTGAAATATTTTGAAAAAAAATCCTGAATATATTATATTTAAGCTATTCATTTCAGGCAGAGAAAAAGAAGAAGAAGAAGTTCAAGCCGTACACAGGGAGGATGAAGTCTCCGGGTTATAAGGTTACAGAATCTCTAGAGCAGACAGAGATGTCATTACTAACTCAGGAGATAATGGCCAGCATGCCTCCTCCACCACAAGAAAAGTTAACTGGTCTCATCACAATGCCAGCATCATGTCACTCTATACTCAAGGTAAACAAAAAATCAGTCATGCAAATCACTTTACAAATGGCTTAAATTTATTGAATTATTTGGAAAAAAAAAATTTTCACTTCAAGTGCAGCATTAGTTTCAATTGATTGGGAGTGAAAAAGCATATAAATTGATTTATTACATGCTTTCCGGTGGTTTATAGAAATATATCAGTGAAATATAAACTGATATTTTGCACTGTTTTGAATTTAAGCCCGTTATGTCATTTCAGTGAAATACCAGCTTTCACAAGGGAAACCAACTTAATGATGTAACATCGTAAATTACGTCACATTGTATTATTATTTGGCGCGCTTTTCATCTAATACTAGGTTAAAATGTTTTTTAAAGGTTGCTTTGCATATATATAAGAAAATTTGATTAGTTTAGTGTAAGATTGAAATATATTTCACCTTGTGAACACCAAAAGTTCATATTTCACAAGTGGTTGAACCACTCGGGGAAATATCCCTTTTGGTGGTCAATCTGTGCAATATATTCTGATCTTACACTGAACTAAACAAATATCCTCTATATATTATTAATGGGGAGTGTCTTTTCTCAGATGAAAATATCACTATTTTAAAGAAGTTTATAGTAATACATGTATTTCAAAATGATTTGACTTATTTAAGAGGAAAATTAATATAATATGTTTTTGAGATGTAATATTTATACACTTGTAGAAGTTATGTATAACAACAATAAGCAAGAAGTTTGTCTGTTTAAGGTTCAAGCAGGACGTCCACCAGGAAACAAAGATGTGGAATACGATGACTATGGAAATGTTGTTGCTGTTATCAAACTTAATCCAGAAAGACTGCCAAATCATAGGTTATTTTCACACATATTCTATAACTCATCCTCCAAATAAAACGTTTTTGGTACTGTTTGATCGCTTTTTTGAGGAATTGTTGCAAATTTACAAAATAGAAAGATTAAGCCTCTTTAACATACTGAGTCAAGACTTGTACAATAAATTATATATTTTTGTCCTATTTTAAACTACAGTTGTGCTTTGAAAATTCAAACACATACATGTATAAGCAAAGTTTGTTCTGTAATCATGAAGTCAGTTAGATAAAATATTTCTTATTCTTTTTTATAGCTAGTCAGTGATTTTCCTACTTATATAACAGACTCCGAAAAAGGGCCTCTTCCCAATTGAATTTTTCTTTAAAATCATGCAGTTTTCCCACAAATCTGAACCTAAACCTGCTTTTTTTCTTCCAAAATTAGCAATTTTAGCGATACTTTTTCCCAAAATCAAGAGGCTAAGGCCTCTTCCCAATTAAGCAAGAAAAATCACTGCTAGTTGTGTCTATACAGATTTCAGAAGGAAGTACTAAAGTAGTGTAGTGTTAACATTTACACCCTTATCTAACATAAATTATCTAACATAAATGACTTTACAGAATAAAGGTGAACTATCAGGTGGTTGACCCTGCTGTAGAAGCAGCTCAGGCACGGCTGGATGCTATGAAAACTGGTAGATATGTAGCACCTAGACCTAAACGAAAAATACAGAAGAAAGATGAAACGAATGAAAGCATCAGTGGTATGTATAATTATTTTACATCAGACGTATTGTTTTAATTTTAACTTTTATTAAACTGCTGTCTTTTTACAGAAAGTGCTTGTTACGAAGGTTTGATCAATAAACTCAGCCATTATATTCACTTTTTCTTGATTAACTAATTACAGTAATACAGAAAGAAGCTTCAAAAGTTTATTTTGTTTCATTTGAATTTTAGTAATTTTGAAACGTCTCTTAATATCACTCTATTTAGACTATTATCATTTTTCTCTCAAAATCTTTAAGGTGATTAAAATTGTCTTTTATGTCTGTCTCTTTTAACATGGTATGAAACACACACACATGAACATTTAAAGTCAATCATTTTCTGATATATTTTGTGAAAGTGGTATCATTTTGTGACAGAATATTTTACTCAAAGTTATTGAACTATGGATGATGTTGATAGGTAACTGTATTTGTCTTGTATTTTCAGAAACTACAAGTCAAGTCCCAGCCAAAACACCACTGCCTCCTCCAATGGTAAGTCATTATTTATGCATATCAAAGTTAAAAATGTTATTACGAAGCATAATAAATTGGATTTTACGAAAATAAATCTTTCATATCTTAATGTGTGTTTTTAAAATATGAAACTATATAGTGACACATATGTATACTTGAGTAGATCCACAAAATATTTAGATACTTTTAAAAATCATTGCTCATATTAATCATGATGGTTTCTTAAATGGGGAACTTACTAAGATAATTAGTATTACTTCATATCTTTTAGATCGAGACCATGGAAATAGCACCAGGTGTATCTATAAAAGAAGGTGGTAGAATTAAACAAGGACCATCAAGAGTATGTATACCTCACAATTTATTATATTATAGCACAATCTGGGGAATAATTGAAATACGTATGTAGTTCATGATACCACTTTGTCTGTTAATTCTGTAAAAGCAAATTTTAAAAAAGATCGTTTGGAGTAAAGAATTAAATATGTGTTCATAGTACCAACATATTAATTAGTAGTACTTTCCATCTTTACTTATACAGTAATTCTAAAAAACATGGAAATCTCAGTAACTTTAAAAATAAAACAACTTGTAAATCAACCTACATAGGTTATATGTAAGAGGAAAATCTTATGACAAGGATTAATGCTTAAAAAGTAGGACTGTATAGCTTTAGAAATGATTTTGCTTATATTCTATATATTTGTTGTTGCTGTTTTCCAGTATATTAGAAGAGTGGATATGATGAGTGCATCACAGAAAGGTTTAAAGCCAGTGTCAGTTTCACAGCACACTCCTCGGTTAGATGTATCCGATATTTTAGACAGACATACACCTATTCTACGACCTATACATGATAACTCACCTTTACCACCTATAATGGCAATACCACATCCTCCAGAAAAACCCAAAATTTCCACATGAGGATAAATATAATAATTATTATATTAAGACATTTAAGAAATTGGATTGTGAAGCAAGTGAATCAAGTTAAAATATTAGTAAAAATTTTCATAAAATGATAAAACTTGTGGAACTATTATATGTGAAATCCCTTTACATTGTGTGATATATTTTGTGATGTAACACAAATTGGAAAGCAAAAGAAAAGCAATTACTTCGAAATATGTTTAATATTTTTGGTATATTATTGATTATATAGAAATTTACTATGCAATTTAGAACTTTTAGTTCATAAAAACGTTCAAGATGTATATTAACTTTCCAATTTCTGATTAAATTTCCTGTGAAAAATTTGCACCAAACCCTTTTTTCATTGAACATAAATGTAGTTACATTGATAAGCAACAAATAGTTGCATGTTATGATTTCATTGCCCTCTAATAGGGTATGATGTTCAGATCAGTTGTTCATGTTTATATGATGCTATAATTATAGACATATTTTCTTGTCACTGGATCTGCTGTCAATATCCCGCTACATTCCGAGCTATTCTTGTAACTTGCATCATGAAGTAATAAAGAAATCTTCATTTTCTTTCTTCAAAGAAAAATTCTTAGAGGATGAGCCACTGAAAATTGATAAATTTATGTATAGGTTCACAGCTTATCATGCTGAATATATGACCTGGATTTTCCAAGACTGTCATATGGCTTTTATTAATAGAAATGCATTTTCTTCATTTTGTGTAATACATACTCAAGATGAATCAAATACAGATGTAAATTGTATTCACCATTTGTATAGAAGATTTGAATATGGATGTCAGTTTTTGTATAGTTTGTTGAATCTTTAACATTTAAAAAAAAACCATTTCCAAAGCATGTTATGTACAAACTTTATTTATAATGGTTATTCACAAAACATATTGTTGGTTTGTGAAGTGTCATCTGTGATAGTGTATTGTAATATGTATTATATTTTAAATACATTGTTCTTTTGTAAACTGAAAAACTGATTTCCTTATTTTTTAGTTTCCCATTGTTTGTTATAATGACTTTGTTCATAAAAGGATATACAGGTTATAAAAAGTATGGAAATATGGAAAATAACTTACAATGTATCTGACAGATTATGAAGCACAGAGTTCCAGTTTTTGTGCAATGTTCTCCTAAATGAGATCCATCCACAAATAAAGTTTCATGCTGATAGCAGTAAGGGTATACAAACTGTTGTCAGGACAAACAAGTATACATTACAAAGGGCATTAACTTAAAATTATGCAATAGAAAGTTACATGTCTTTGGCACTGCCCTTCTCAATAAAATTTATTGTTTCATATTGGCTTCTCCAATAGTCTTAAAGTTGTTTGTTTTTTCTCAGAGCAAACATTAGCTATGACAAATTGTTAATGACAATAACTTCAAAATTATGCAAAAAATATTTATGGCTTTTAATCACTGCACTTATCTAAAATGAGAATTATTTATTCACATGTGTCAATTTATTTTAACTCTAGCAGTCTTTAAATAATACTCCAGACAAAAATAAAACATTAAAAGCTACGAAGAATCATAATTGTCCAAAAGAAATTTACAGTTCTTGGACCCTGCATTCTCCACAAGATCCATCCACTTATCAAGTTTCATGTTGAAAGATAATAAGGGCAAGTTCAAAAAGGAAATTACAGCTTTTGGTACATCACTTTTCTTAAATAAGATGTATCAAACAAAGCAAACTTTTATGTTGATTCCTCTTTTAGCCTTTGTGTTATATGACAACTGAAGAAGCTAACTTAAGCAAACTATGTTTTGAAATTTTAAATTATTGTGTTAATCGATGACCTTCTTCACTATATCAATGGTTGCTATGGAAGTCAGTTGTTGCTATGGATGTCACTGGTTGCTATGGAGAGACAAGGGCTGTTTTGGAAGGAAGGTCAATGGTTGCTGTGTAAAGTCAACTGTTGCTATGGAAAGTCAGTGGTTGCTAAGGAAGTCAATTGTTACTTAAGAAGTTTCTTCAATGGTTGCAATTGATGTCATTGGCTGTTAAGGAAAATCAATGGATGTTATAGTGACCTAGTGCTATATAGACAGTCAATAGATACTATGGAAGACACTGGTTGCTAATAAAAGTCAATGGTTTCTACAGAATTAACTAGTTGATGACAATTAATTGACCACTACACCATTATATATGCCAAATATTTAAGTTTTTACATGCTTTCGGGTGTTTAACTGTTATATATCAGATATAAACCACTTGTGAAATTTATAAAATATAATTTTCACTGTAGCTGGACCATATATCTGAATGCTGTTGAAAGAATATCATAACTAAATGGAATAACAGGCAAAAATAAATGCCGTTGTACGTAAATTTTGCTTCTTTAGGAAAAGAAAGTCGATGTCATTATACATCATGTTATGAATGTAACAAAATTAGAGAAATTTAACATAACTATATTTCAAAGTTGATGATGTGATGTCATAAAGTGATGACATCATAAAGGAGAATGTGAGACGTTACGCAGCAAAATCAGTAAAAAAAATATTGAAAAATCACTTTAAAAAAAAGCATGAAATAAATAGAAAATTTATTTGTTTCAAAAAAAAGATTGAAATTTATTTCATTCGTGAACACCAGCTATTCTATTTTCACTTGTGGCTATGCCACTTGTGAAAATATTGCGTATGGTGTTCACTCAGTGAAATATATTTCAATCTTACATGCAAAACAAACAAATATTCTCTATATAATATTTTACATATAAGGAAAATCCATGACCCCCTGGGCCAGTGCAAATTTTAACTCAGGGGCTATGATACAAACTTGGTAGTGCACCATTAGACTTCAGCCTTTAAGATTAAAGATATGTTTAATATTACATACTACATACAGGGAAAACCCATGACCCCAGGTGCAAGAAAAAGTTGACCACAAACTATCCAAACACTACAGAATGGCTGAACAGTGAACAGACACAAACAACATTGCACTTATATGGAAGACTTTCTTCAATGTCAGTGTGACCTTCATAAATATGCTGAATGTAATTTTGAGCATGGTCAAAGTTCTGGAATAATTAAAGAAGTTGAAAGCTTAACTGTTTCAATACTTTGACATCAAACAGATATTTACATGTTTGTTTTTTTTAAGCAATAATATCATAACTAACCAAATGTGTTTTAGTCTCTTTTAATAGATTAAACAAGAGCTGTCGGTAGGACAGCAACGCTCGACTATTCTAAGTGCTTGATAGTAAAAAAAAATGCTTGATACAGTTACCTTCTCCTGTTTACAGGTTGGGGTAATGATGGTGAACAAGTGTATGTATTCATATGTCAATGAACTTTGAAAATATTTGAGGTATTACAAAAACTTTAACATAAATTCTAAGTTGAAAAAGGGGCATAATTCTGTCAAAATGCTTGATAGAGTTATCTCCTCCTGTCTACAGGTTGGGGTCATGATGGTGAACAAGTGTGCAAAGTTTCAAAGCCATATGTCAATGGACTTTGAAAATATTTGAACTATTACAAAAACTTAAAATAAATTCTAAGTCGAAAAAGGGGCATAATTCTGTCAAAATGCTTGATAGAGTTACCTCCTCCTGTCTACAGGTTGGGGTCATGATGGTGAACAAGTGTGCAAAGTTTCAAAGCCATATGTCTATGGACTTTGAAAATATTTGAACTATTACAAAAACTTTAACATAAGTGGTTACGCCGACGCCGACACCGACGCCGACGCTCGGGTGACTGCAATAGCTCTACTTATTCTTATCGAATAGTCGAGCTAAAAATGAATGACATACACACAGAATGAAGAAATCATAGAATTAAAGTTTGTGTTATTTCTTTTTCAATTTTCCAAAATCAAAATCCTTAGCAAACGCTTCAAAGTCTTTGTCACTGAATGCAGATTTTTCTTCCACAGCTTTTGTCTCTTTTGAAGCTGTTGTTTTTCTTCTCTTTTTCTTTCGATGATGCTCTGATATCTAGAAAGTTAACAGTACAAATGATCAAGTACAGAGGATTTAAATGACTATTCATTAATTCAAATTAATTTTTAACTCTGACTGAAATTTTTAATTTTACTTAAACTGTTTTATTTCAACTTAATTTATTGATAAAAAACCAAATCATGGTACGTTTCTTACAATTCCATATTAAAAACATGCTATTTAGGGATGAATGTCATATGACAACATATCAAAATAAAACTCCCCTATCTATATATCTATCTATATATCTTCCGTTACTGTCAAACCCCTTGCGGGGACTTAGACAAGTCCAGGGATGTAGACATGTCATGCTATGTCCAAGTATTGAGGCTTTGATGACGCACAAAGGTAAATAAACTTCAATGCACTTTATTGGACCAAAACTATAATGTATTATGGTATCAGGTGAGTGTGATATTGTTTGGTATCCAAACATTCTCTAAAAACTTTCATGACTGTGTAAATAATCAGATGATCAATAATATTAAAATTTGTCACAGAAATTTACCGATTTAGCTGTGTTCTTGCTTGAAGAATCTAGCTGAGAAAGTCGGGTCAGAATCTTTATACTACTGTCTGTATAATCATGGATTTCTGGCACTTGAGACACTAAAATAACAGAGAAGTAATACAATGAAATAATGAAACTTATCAAACATCTTTTTATCTAACTACAGGTTATCTTTTTCTTTTACCCATAAAATATGGTGCTACATTGCTACATTCCCCTTCCAATTTTATTGTAAGGGAATAAAAACTTCCTATAAGCATTTTTTCAAAGAGATTTTTTGTCTTCAAAAAACATGAACATGAATGATTACCATTTATTGGCAGATGACTTGATCTTTTAGCTGCAGATATTCTTTGCTTTTGTGTTTGAAGTTTTCTTAGTTCCTTTCTCACCCCCTTCTTCTTTGTACTTATTAATGACATTGGATCTTTTGTTTTTTTCTTCTGTGTTGGCTCTGCAATATAAATCACTTTACATATAAAGCATTAGCTACTACTATTAAAGATACGAACAGACAGTGTATTTTTCTGCACATGTAGCTAGTGAGTTTTGTATCATGGTTCGTACATAAATGTATCATATCAAGTTCAGTGTATTATTACATCCATATCTATAAGCCATTATCAATATCCTCCCACGCTGTCAATAAACATCACATTTTTGTATGTTAATGCTGCTTTAATTTCACATGGTATGCATTTTCTCTTTTAAACAAGTAATAAGATCATATTAGATGTGTCATTTTTGTATGCAATTACATGCAATAAAATGTTTTTAAATGATAATTTAGAAAACAAGAGCCCGGTTTGAGCCGGGTGATACTCCCTGAATAGGTTTTGGACACAGGAAAGTACACCTCTTGTAGTTTCAGAGTAATGTCCCTGGAAAAAGTTCAAAGTGCAATAATTTCAAACTTAGGCTAGGCAGAGTAACTGTTCTTTGCACTGCACTTCTAATCAATGTGATCTATCAACCTACAAAGTTTCTTGTTGATATCTCTTATGGTTTCCTAGTTATGTCCCGGACAACTTCAAAATGTAAAAATGAACAAAGGGCAATTACTACAAAATTTTGCAAGGCGGAGTTCAAGTTCTTGTGCACTGCACATCTACCCGTTGAGATCCATCTACCTACAATATTTCATGATGATATCTCTTGTAGTTTTAGAGTTTTTTTCCGGACAAGATTTTTTAAAATGGGAGATAATTAAAAATTTGGGCAAAACAGAGTTATGGTTTTTTGTACTGCACTTTTACTCAATGAGATCAATCTACCAACAAAGTTTCATGTTGATATATCTTATAATTTTAGAGTAATTTCCCAAAGTTCAAAAAGTAAAAATAAACAAAGGGCAATAACTCCAGAATTAGGCAAGGCAGAGTTATGATTCTTGTGCACTGCACATCTACCCATTGAGATATATCTACCTACAAAGTTTCATGTTGATATCTCTTATAGTTTTACAGCTATGTTCTGGACAAGATTTTTCTAAAAGGGGAGATAATTCAAAAATGAGGCTAAACAGAGTTATGGTTCTTTTGCACTGCACTTCTACTCAATGAGATCTATCTACCTACAATGTTTCATCTTGATATCTCTTATAGTTTTAGAGTTATGTTCCGGACAAAGTTCAAAGTGTTAAAATTAACAAAGGGCAATAACTCCAAAATAAGGAAAAAAAGAGTTATTGTTCTTATGCACTGCACATAAACCCATTGAGATCTATTCACCTACAAAGTTTCATGTTGATATCACTTATAGTTTTAGAGTAATGTCCCGGACAAGATTTTTCTATAAGGGGAGATAATTCAAAAACCGGGCAAAATAGAGTTATGGTTCTTTGACACTGCACTCCCCCTCAATGCCCTCTACCACTGTATGAAGTTTAAACAAATTATCTCCAAGGGTTTTCAAGTTATGCTCCGGACAAGACAACGGACGGACCAAAATTTGATGTTTATGAGGCAAATCAGCTCATAAACACCACCTGGACCAACGTCCATAAGCAAAATAACGGACGGACAGACGGACGGACAAGGCGCTAACTACATAAAAACATATATACAATGTAGATTTTCCTATAAAAGTCTATAATAACTAATTAAGTGACCCCTGCCCTGCTACCCCCATCCCTAGTCATATTATTTATATAATGTCAATATCATATTTTAATTATTTCAAAAAAGTGTTGAAATCAAACCTGTAAATGACAACAAAGATACAACAATTTAAGCTTAATTCAATAGAATGACCTAAATAACACTGTCATTCTTAGGTAACTTTATGTCTTTGTTTTGTAAAAATCACATTTTGTTTTTATGTCCAAGTATGAATCTGTAATATCCTTCATTACTGTAGTCTGCTATTTATAACTATATATTGCATGATGGGTAATACGGTACTGAACTTCCGGTCAAGATATAACATGGCTTTCTAAATAAACGTTGTTACAAGCAATGTGTTTCTTATAATATCTATACCCTAGACATAACAGAATCAAATCTGTATATAAACAAAGTAAATTTACAGTGCTCAGCATCCTGTTTTTGCTACAACATGATTGACTGTTTTTGTTTGTTTGGATATCAAACCTTGATAAATCAGCACAGCATAGTGTAATATCAGATTATACATGTAGACTTTGTAATGTATAACAGTAAGTAAATGTGAAGAAACAATATGTGTTATTTTAACATGTTAAGTGCAAATGCATCGACAGATTTTATTACTTTTGTAAAACAACATGTTTATTTCTTATGAAACAATCAATATATCATTTTGCAATGTTTCTTCAGCACACATGTTCTACAGTTTATGGCTAAAGTAGGCAAATATGGCTTAAATAGCCAAAAATGTTATCTTCCCCAACCCGATTATGGATATTGGCGCAAACCATTAGTGTCAATTCTCTTTTGAATATATCTTACAAATTTGAAAAGTATGTATATGCAGTCAAAAGGCATTATGTATAAACTAACTATTATGTATAAACTAGATTTAACTTGGACTTGTACCGGCAAAATATCAAAATTTCTATTTTAATTTTATTCATATTATTGTTAAATTTTATTAAATCATTCAACACAAAATTTCCTATGATAATGCTTAACACCTAATGATATGGCCTAATATGTAGATCAAAATCATCACACAGCGACTGTCACCAGGAACAAATAGTAAAACTTATGCATTTCATGTATCCGGGTACTCTTCCTATCTAAATTACAGACACTCCTGCTAGACTAGATTTAGACCTCATAAAGTAGCTGCAAAGGCTTACGTACATGTCAAAGCAATTAATTTCAAAATGTATTTAATAGTGATACACAACCTCTTATCAAATCATCTTCAAACAAGGATAAACTTTGTTTGACTAGTGAGGAAGACATCGCTCTTGTCTTACTATAAAAGCCGTGACGCACGTTCCTTAATCCATTACTCCATGAGCATTTTGTGAAAAATGGCTGTTTTTATTGAAAAGTCCCCGTTACAAGTTCACTATAAAAACTGCTTCAATACTAATCAAACTTGGCATAAATGTTCACTGGACCATTGCCTTTGTAACAACAATTTTCCTGTTACCATGGCAACGAGGGGACACTCAAAATTGCCAAAAACCACTATTTTGCGTTGATTTTTTTCCATCAAAATTGATTTCAAACTGCTGCAACTTCTCAATGGATTGAGATAGGGTCAAATACTTTTCAGCATTGATCACACGTTACCTTATGATCGATCTGGGTCATTTTTAGCCTTTCACACGTCCATTTTTTTCTGGCGATGAGGGAGACTGCCGCCCCTTCAACCCCCTTCCCCTACAGAAGGGGGCACATCCTCCTTCTGGCAACCCCCTGATGTATCTTTTGGTTGGAAGACCGCGCCGAAAAATTGGTCACTTTTTTCATAACATTTCTCAAACGAAAACATGTGTTTGGGGCCAATTTAAATACAACATTTTTTTTCACTATTTGAGGACTTAAACATAAGTTAAAGAGGGGGGGGGGGGGGGGTAGGGGGGGGGGTGTGTCGAAAGTGCGTTGTTTTCGCGTATATTATGAGGTAAAGGGTTAACAAAAAATGAAGAAAATACCCTAAATCGCGTTTTCTCATGTTAAAACATGGCCTAACATATAAATTTGAAGAGAAATTGTTGTTTTGTAGATTTTTTTTTTTCATTAAAAGAAGGGTGTTTGGTCCTTGACAAAAACTGTCTTCAAACATCAACATTATCCAAGTAAAATAAGACCAGATTTCTATTATGTTATCCATCTATTAGTCCAACTAATTAGACTTGTCAAAGAGACACCGAGATAATTTTGGACGGGCGCTGTCTTTTTTCCAAACGGTTTGACAGTAAGAAAAAAAGGAATTTGGAGGTTACGTACCATGGAGGTTACGTACCACTGCATAAATGTACCATTTTTGGAGGTTACATACCACTATAGAAATATATAATAAAGTGATAATAAGGGATAAGGTGTGAAACCATCAGGTTTATTGTTCAAATTCGCGCATTAATTGTATTTTGTAATGAGATTTTGTATATATGTATGAATATAAAGAATAAACAACAAACCAATTAACGATAGTTAACAAGTTTTATTTACAACACAAAACTGAAACGAACAAACGATGAAAATAATTAATAACACTAATATAATTACACGCACTAAATTGAAATGAACAGTACAATGAAACAAACCACAGCAAATATAAAAAAAAACACTTCATTTATAGTATTATTTTAAATACATGGTATGTTTGCAGCTGAATGTGCTATTTTTGCGTAAGATGTTACATGTAGTTTTGTATCTTCTTGCACTAATATGATGTGCTGATATGATTAACGTCACTTCTCTTCAAATATTGCCTTATGTAATATATATAATTTTACATCTTTGAAATTGTTCTTTTTTTTTTGTATAATTATGATGCTTTTCTTCGCTTAATGTTGTTTCTTTTCATTGACTGTGTTATGTAATATGTATATCTTCGAACATTCGGAGGCAATAAAGATGTATATAATAATATTTCATATGCATGTTAATATACCGGACAAAATTACTTACCTTGGGAAAAAAACAAGCGTTACATATTTTATCATTTATACATTACATTAAGTTTTATTTACACGTTAACCGAACGGTGCATAAAATGAAAATAACAATAATTATGTTACACGCTCTGCAATGAAACAACAATACACAATTAACAAGTATTTTTAAAAATATTCTTGAGTTTTATTTATCCGCACTGAATAATATACTGAAATAAACAAGACAAAATAATTGATAACAGTACATAGGCAGGTTACGTTTTATTTACAGACTCATATATACAAACACGTCAATTTATATATTTTTCAGCTCCACTAAACCGCTCCTGGATGCTACTGTCTTCTTGTCAGAATCTACTCAAGATCTTCGTCGTCGCAATGGTCATCCATTGTTGCTGGAATTGGTCCTAGGCCCATGATGTGACTTGAATTTTTCAAAAGTTGAATTGGTCTTCATATTTGTCCCACAGGTCGAACAGCTTGTCACATGGGTGGCCTTGTATTGTTTTCCTGCGTACCCTTGTCAGCATGTTCTGTGAGACGAGACGAGTTTGCAAGTCGACGAACTGATCGAGCCTCACCATAAAGAAGAGGCACCAGAACGTAGAATGCAAGCTGCGCCCCGCCTGCACGTGAATTTAGGCGTTACTGATATAGTTCGCAATTTGTTTGTGATTTGTTTGTGATTTGTTAGATTACTCATTTCTGAATGTGTGATAATCATACATAAAACGTTTGCATTTATATTAATTGCTCATATGTGATTTTTAAAAAGTAATATTAAAGTTATAAAATTCGGTCTTTTCTATAATTGTTATGCTCTATATTATTTGTATTTTATATAAATTATATATATGGTACGTATTCTCCAAAATATATAAGTGGTACGTAACCTCCAAAAATGGTACGTAACCTCCTGGTACGTATCCTCCGTGGTACGTAACCTCCAGTAATCAGAAAAAAAGTCTGTAAAATGGGTCAAACCGTCCACGCCAAATTAATTAGGCTAATCCATCTATATGCTTGAGGAAATATCAATTTCTTTTGTCAACCATGTGAACAATGAACTACTGTAGGCATGCCTTCCTTGTTGATCTTGTTTATCAATATTTTAAACGGATCACATCAAAATTTTACAAAATAGTTTTCTTAAACGATAAAATGTCAATTGATATCTGATTTCTATCCTATTTTACAAACATGAGCGTAAAAAAGTTGTTTTTTTTTTTCCTAAGCGCCCTGGACACCTTATTATAATAATACACGTAAAATCTACTACGAATCTACCACATCGCTATGTACATGTAATATTATTGATAGAAGGTCAAACATAATCTTCAACTTGATTAGATCCCTATAAATAATTCCAAAGGGTTATTCAATGGTATAATAATGTTGGACTTTAAAAAAAAAACACCAAAACATTTGATTTTGTCAATGATAATATTTTGTGTGCTAAATTAGATTTATCAGGTGACAAGTATATTTCTTAATTTAAATCATCCTTTTCAGGAAGGTATCAATAAAAAGGTGAGTATCGGCAAAGCTGTTTCAGACTTAATTCCTATTACATGTGGGGTCCCACAGGGCAGTATCTTGGGTCCTCTTCTATTTCTCTGCTACTTTAATATACCATATGGTTACTAGTATTGATTATTAATGCAAGCTAATTTTGAATGCAGAATGATAGTACAATACCGTTTTGCATAAGGATCCAAATAATTATAGCCCAAAAAGCTCTGAATGGTTAGTTGACAATAAATTAAATCAAAAGTTTTTTTTTCTATTTCATGTATAATTATCAAACAATGAAATCTTTGTCTGAAATTAAATATCTTAGTTTGTATATCAATTTTTCCCTACCATGATAAAACACTGAACATTAAGAGCATTCTTTCAAAGGTGAATAAAAAGTGATACCTCGGAACTATTAGAACCAGCAAAATTACATAAAAAAATGCAGACTCGGTTTGATTGAGTCTGTACATGAAGGATAATGATACAGTGCAACATCCTCACGCCCCTTCGACCAGCTTGAATATTTGCACTTAAAATTGCTGGACTCGATGATCCCAAAGGAAATAACAAAACTGAAGTGAAGTATGGGGCAACTTCTCACGGCTGTTATACATTTGGAGCACAGACTTCGAATAGCTCAAAATTAGGTGGTGCGTTTTATACAAGACTATACCCGGAGGAATTTCCAACAAATTTTTAATAATGTGTCTGATCTTAAAATATCGAATGTCAGCAAAGAGTTAGGCAGTAAAGACTTATCACATTAATAAAGTATACTATAAAAAAGCCCTTCTCACTTGAATGACTTGCTTATGTTATGTAGAGAAATAAATTTGAGATCTAGTAAATTGAATTTTGTTCACCTCTCAAGTACACCTCTTGTAGTTTCAGAGTTATGTCCCTGGAAAAAGTTCAAAGTGCAATAATTCCAAAATTAGGCAAGGCAGAGTAACTGTTCTTTGCACTGCACTTCTAATCAATGTGATCTATCAACCTACAAAGTTTCTTGTTGATATCTCTTATGGTTTCCGAGTTATGTCCCGGACAACTTCAAAATGTAAAAATGAACAAAGGGCAATTACTACAAAATTTGGCAAGGCGGAGTTCAAGTTCTTGTGCACTGCACATCTACCCATTGAGATCCATCTACCTACAAAGTTTCATGTTGATATCTCTTGTAGTTTTAGAGTTATTTCCCGGACAAGATTTTTTAAAAGGGGAGATAATTAAAAAATTGGGCAAAACAGAGTTATGTTTTTTTTGTACTGCACTTTTACTCAATGAGATCAATCTACCAACAAAGTTTCATGTTGATATATCTTATAATTTTAGAGAAATTTCCCAAAGTTCAAAAAGTAAAAATTACAAAGGGCAATAACTCCAGAATTAGGCAAGGCAGAGTTATGATTCTTGTGCACTGCACATCTACCCATTGAGATATATCTACCTACAAAGTTTCATGTTGATATCTCTTATAGTTTTACAGCTATGTCCTGGACAAGATGTTTCTAAAAGGGGAGATAATTAAAAAATGAGGCTAAACAGAGTTATGGTTCTTTTGCACTGCACTTCTACTCAATGAGATCTATCTACCTACAATATTTCATCTTGATATCTCTTATAGTTTAAGAGTTATGTTCCGGACAAAGTTCAAAGTGTTAAAATTAACAAAGGGCAATAACTCCAAAATAAGGAGAAAAAGAGTTATTGTTCTTATGCACTGCACATAAACCCATTGAGATCTATTCACCTACAAAGTTTCATGTTGATATCACTTATAGTTTTAGAGTAATGTCCCGGACAAGATTTTTTCTATAAGGGGAGATAATTCAAAAACCGGGCAAAATAGAGTTATTGTTCTTTGACACTGCACTCCCCCTCAATGCCCTCTACCACTGTATGAAGTTTAAACAAATTATCTCCAAGGGTTTTCAAGTTATGCTCCGGACAAGACAACGGACGGACCAAAATTTGATGTTTATGAGGCAAATCAGCTCATAAACACCACCTGGACCAACGTCCATAAGCAAAATAACGGACAGACAGACGGACGGACAAGGCGCTAACTACATAAAAACATATATACAATGAAGATTTTCCTATAAAAGTCTATAATAACTAATTAAGTGACCCCTGCCCTGCTACCCCCATCCCTAGTCATATTATTTATATAATGTCAATATCATATTTTAATTATTTCAAATGTAATTTTGGGCAAAAGTGTTGAAATCAAACTTGTAAATGACAACAAAGATACAACAATTTAAGCTTAATTCAATAGAATGACCTAAATAACACTGTCATTCTTAGGTAACTTTATGTCTATGTTTTGTAAAAATCACATTTTGTTTTTATGTCCAAGTATGAATCTGTAATATCCTTCATTACTGTAGTCTGCTATTTATAACTATATATTGCATGATGGGTAATATGGTACTGAACTTTCGGTCAAGATATAACATGGCTTTCTAAATAAACGTTGTTACTAGCAATGTGTTTCTTATAATATCTATACCCTAGACATAACAGAATCAAATCTGTATATAAACAAAGTAAATTTACAGTGCTCAGCATCCTGTTTTTGCTACAACATGATTGACTGTTTTTGTTTGTTTGGATATCAAACCTTGATAAATCAGCACAGCATAGTGTAATATCAGATTATACATGTAGACTTTGTAATGTATAACAGTAAGTAAATGTGAAGAAACAATATGTGTTATTTTAACATGTTAAGTGCAAATGCATCGACAGATTTTATTACTTTTGTAAAACAACATGCTTATTTCTTTTGAAACAATCAATATACCATTTTGCAATGTTTCTTCAGCACACATGTTCTACAGTTTACGGCTAAAGTAGGCAAATATGGCTTAAATAGCCAAAAATGTTATCTTCCCCAACCCGATTATGGATATTGGCGCAAACCATTAGTGTCAATTCTCTTTTGAATATATCTTACAAATTTGAAAAGAATGTATATGCAGTCAAAAGGCATTATGTATAAACTAACTATTATGTCAGTCAAAAGGCATTATGTATAAACTAACTATTATGTATAAACTAACTAAATCTGGCAAAATATCAAAATTTCTACTTTAATTTTATTCATGTTATTGTTAACTTTTATTAAATCATTCAACACAAAATTTCCTATGATAATGCTTCACTGTCACACCTAATGATATGGCCTAATATGTAGATCAAAATCATCACACAGCGACTGTCACCAGGAACAAATAGTAAAACTTATGCATTTCATGTATCCGGGTACTCTTCCTATCTAAATTACAGACACTCCTGCTAGACTAGATTTAGACCTCATAAAGTAGCTGCAAAGGCTTACGTACATGTCAAAGCAATTAATTTCAAAATGTATTTAATAGTGATACACAACCTCTTATCAAATCATCTTCAAACAAGGATAAACTTTGTTTGACTAGTGAGGAAGACATCGCTCTTGTCTTACTATAAAAGCCGTGACGCACGTTCCTTAATCCATTACTCCATGAGCATTTTGTGAAAAATGGCTGTTTTTATTGAAAAGTCTCCCGTTACAAGTTCACTATAAAAACTGCTTCAATACTAATCAAACTTGGCATAAATGTTCACTGGACCATTGCCTTTGTAACAACAATTTCCTGTTACCATGGCAACGAGGGGACACTCAAAATTGCCAAAAACCACTATTTTGCGTTGATTTTTTCCATCAAAATTGATTTCAAACTGCTGCAACTTCTCAATGGATTGAGATAGGGTCAAATACTTTTCAGCATTGATCACACGTTACCTTATGATCGATCTGGGTCATTTTTAGCCTTTCACACGTCCATTTTTTTCTGGCGATGAGGGAGACTGCCGCCCCCTTCAACCCCCTTCCCCTACAGAAGGGGGCACATCCTCCTTCTGGCAACCCCCTGATGTATCTTTTGGTTGGAAGACCGCGCCGAAAAATTGGTCACTTTTTTCATAACATTTCTCAAACGAAAACATGTGTTTGGGGCCAATTTAAATACGACATTTTTTTCACTATTTGAGGACTTAAACATAAGTTAAAGGGGGGGGGGGGGGGGGGGGGGGGGGGTGTCGAAAGTGCGTTGTTTCGCGTATATATGAGGTAAAGGGTTAACAAAAAATGAAGAAAATACCCTAAATCGCGTTTTCTCATGTTAAAACATGGCCTAACATATAAATTTGAAGAGAAATTGTTGTTTTGTAGATTTTTTTTTTCATTAAAAGAAGGGTGTTGGTCCTTGACAACAAACTGTCTTCAACATCAACATTATCCAAGTAAAATAAGACCAGATTTCTATTATGTTATCCATCTATTAGTCCAACTAATTAGACTTGTCAAAGAGACACCGAGATAATTTTGGACGGGCGCTGTCTTTTTCCAACGGTTTGACAGTAAGAAAAAAAGGAATTTGGAGGTTACGTACCATGGAGGTTACGTACCACTGCATAAATGTACCATTTTTGGAGGTTACATACCACTATAGAAATATATAATAAAGTGATAATAAGGGATAAGGTGTGAAACCATCAGGTTTATTGTTCAAATTCGCGCATTAATTGTATTTTGTAATGAGATTTTGTATATATGTATGAATATAAAAGAATAAACAACAAACCAATTAACGATAGTTAACAAGTTTTATTTACAACACAAAACTGAAACGAACAAACGATGAAAATAATTAATAACACTAATATAATTACACGCACTAAACTGAAATGAACAGTACAATGAAACAAACCACAGCAAATATAAAAAAAAACACTTCATTTATAGTATTATTTTAAATACATGTATGTTTGCAGCTGAATGTGCTATTTTTGCGTAAGATGTTACATGTAGTTTTGTATCTTCTTGCACTAATATGATGTGCTGATATGATTAACGTCACTTCTCTTCAAATATTGCCTTATGTAATATATATAATTTTACATCTTTGAAATTGTTCTTTTTTTTTTGTATAATTATGATGCTTTTCTTCGCTTAATGTTGTTTCTTTTCATTGACTGTGTTATGTAATATGTATATCTTCGAACATTCGGAGGCAATAAAGATGTATATAATAATATTTCATATGCATGTTAATATACCGGACAAAATTACTTACCTTGGGAAAAAAACAAGCGTTACATATTTTATCATTTATACATTACATTAAGTTTTATTTACACGTTAACCGAACGGTGCATAAAATGAAAATAACAATAATTATGTTACACGCTCTGCAATGAAACAACAATACACAATTAACAAGTATTTTTAAAAAATATTCTTGAGTTTTATTTATCCGCACTGAATAATATACTGAAATAAACAAGACAAAATAATTGATAACAGTACATAGGCAGGTTACGTTTTATTTACAGACTCATATATACAAACACGTCAATTTATATATTTTTCAGCTCCACTAAACCGCTCCTGGATGCTACTGTCTTCTTGTCAGAATCTACTCAAGATCTTCGTCGTCGCAATGGTCATCCATTGTTGCTGGAATTGGTCCTAGGCCCATGATGTGACTTGAATTTTTCAAAAGTTGAATTGGTCTTCATATTTGTCCCACAGGTCGAACAGCTTGTCACATGGGTGGCCTTGTATTGTTTCCTGCGTACCCTTGTCAGCATGTTCTGTGAGACGAGACGAGTTTGCAAGTCGACGAACTGATCGAGCCTCACCATAAAGAAGAGGCACCAGAACGTAGAATGCAAGCTGCGCCCCGCCTGCACGTGAATTTAGGCGTTACTGATATAGTTCGCAATTTGTTTGTGATTTGTTTGTGATTTGTTAGATTACTCATTTCTGAATGTGTGATAATCATACATAAAACGTTTGCATTTATATTAATTGCTCATATGTGATTTTTAAAAAGTAATATTAAAGTTATAAAATTCGGTCTTTTCTATAATTGTTATGCTCTATATTATTTGTATTTTATATAAATTATATATATGGTACGTATTCTCCAAAATATATAAGTGGTACGTAACCTCCAAAAATGGTACGTAACCTCCTGGTACGTATCCTCCGTGGTACGTAACCTCCAGTAATCAGAAAAAAAAGTCTGTAAAATGGGTCAAACCGTCCACGCCAAATTAATTAGGCTAATCCATCTATATGCTTGAGGAAATATCAATTTCTTTTGTCAACCATGTGAACAATGAAACTACTGTAGGCATGCCTTCCTTGTTGATCTTGTTTATCATATTTTAAACGGATCACATCAAAATTTTACAAAATAGTTTTCTTAAACGATAAAATGTCAATTGATATCTGATTTCTATCCTATTTTACAACATGAGCGTAAAAAAGTTGTTTTTTTTTTCCTAAGCGCCCTGGACACCTTATTATAATACAAAAATCTACTACGAATCTACCACATCGCTATGTACATGTAATATTATTGATAGAAGGTCAAACATAATCTTCAACTTGATTAGATCCCTATAAATAATTCCAAAGGGTTATTCAATGGTATAATAATGTTGGACTTTAAAAAAAAAACACCAAAACATTTGATTTTGTCAATGATAATATTTTGTGTGCTAAATTAGATTTATCAGGTGACAAGTATATTTCTTAATTTAAATCATCCTTTTCAGGAAGGTATCAATAAAAAGGTGAGTATCGGCAAAGCTGTTTCAGACTTAATTCCTATTACATGTGGGGTCCCACAGGGCAGTATCTTGGGTCCTCTTCTATTTCTCTGCTACTTTAATATACCATATGGTTACTAGTATTGATTATTAATGCAAGCTAATTTTGAATGCAGAATGATAGTACAATACCGTTTTGCATAAGGATCCAAATAATTATAGCCCAAAAAGCTCTGAATGGTTAGTTGACAATAAATTAAATCAAAAGTTATTTTTTCTATTTCATGTATAATTATCAAACAATGAAATCTTTGTCTGAAATTAAATATCTTAGTTTGTATATCAATTTTTCCCTACCATGATAAAACACTGAACATTAAGAGCATTCTTTCAAAGGTGAATAAAAAGTGATACCTCGGAACTATTAGAACCAGCAAAATTACATAAAAAAATGCAGACTCGGTTTGATTGAGTCTGTACATGAAGGATAATGATACAGTGCAACATCCTCACGCCCCTTCGACCAGCTTGAATATTTGCACTTAAAATTGCTGGACTCGATGATCCCAAAGGAAATAACAAAACTGAAGTGAAGTATGGGGCAACTTCTCACGGCTGTTATACATTTGGAGCACAGACTTCGAATAGCTCAAAATTAGGTGGTGCGTTTTATACAAGACTATACCCGGAGGAATTTCCAACAAATTTTTAATAATGTGTCTGATCTTAAAATATCGAATGTCAGCAAAGAGTTAGGCAGTAAAGACTTATCACATTAATAAAGTATACTATAAAAAAGCCCTTCTCACTTGAATGACTTGCTTATGTTATGTAGAGAAATAAATTTGAGATCTAGTAAATTGAATTTTGTTTTGCAAAAACATGTTTCTGATGTTGCAAACACGTTTTTATACGATTCCACAAAAGACTAAAATTATTTAACAGACAGCATTAATTAGGTCAAGCAAAAATATTCAAACAATAAATTTACGGTTACTTCCCTTTATAAGTACACTAACGCCGAGATCACTGCGTGGAGATTGTTTTGTCAAATTCTTTTACATTTTCGCAAATTTAATATAGGTAATAGATTCAAATAATTTTGTTACGCGGATGAATAGCATTTTAATCAATGAAAATTGCTCAGCTATTTCTGTAAAGCTTCGGATTGTTGTGATTGCCTTAATGACCATTTGTTATTTAGACTTTCTTTAAAAAAAAGTAAGGATTTTGACTCTAGGACAGGGACATGGTTATTTACATCAGTGTTAAACAACAAAACCTGCTTCAGGCTGACTAATTATAACTTCCCCGTGGTCCAGGGGTTACACGTTCGCTTAAGAAGCGAGAGGTCTGGGATTAGAATCCCATATAAGGGAACCCTTTTTTTTAACTGTTCAAGCAAAATAAATATTTAATTGAATATCAGTGTTGCAATTTGCCTTATTGCCAATTTACTACAGTTATAACACTCGAAACAGCATTGCTGACACTATACAAAAACAAATCGGTTTATAATCTTCATAACCGCCTCCGTGGTCGAGGGGTTAGAGTCGATGACTTCTAATCCAGTTACCTCTTTGGCGTAGGTTCGATCCCCGGGAGATGCTTTGGTAGTTTAGCGCGGAGGAAGGTAGTCTAGTACTGGTGTAACTCTCCAGGAACGATGGTTAGGAAACTACCCGCCTATATGCCTGAAATACTGTTGGGAAAAGGCGTAAAATCAAACAAACAAACAAATCACAACATTCACCTTTCTGACAAATCCAGCGCCTTCTGTGCTTTGATTTTATAAAGGAAGTCGGCAACCCAAATGCGGTAAATGGTGCGATGTAACAGATTTTAGAAAAGACATGGAATATAGTCTCTAAATAGTATAAAATCGCAAGTTTTCACTTTAAAGTAATATCAATTTTATAAGATGTAATATTTTTTTTGTATCTATCATGAATATTTTTAATGACAAATCTATAAAAAAATTTAGATATTTTTTTCATTTCAGTATTATTTTGTATTGGGTTTCAAGGCTATTAACAAAAAGTGTGACGAAAGTTGAAATATAGAATTTTCATTTGTGAAAACACTGGATTCAAACGGTAATTTTATTCCTGACTAAAAAATAACGAATTAAGACGTTATTGATTTCTGTTGTTTGTTTACTAATATCTGTAAAATTAGAGTTACTAGCGTTAGAAAATTAGATCTAGATTCTATTCATATTTGTTGAAGCGGGTGGGGGGCTGGGGCGTAGTTTACCTTTACCTTCTCCTTCTTCTGAGGGAAACAAGACAACTCACCCCCAGATGATTCACCCCTCAAAAAAACCAAGACAACTCACCCCTCAAGACAGTTCACCCCCCAAAATTGATAAGTTGTTTGAATATTGAATGGGTTACTTTAATTATCAATTCTATCAATGTATTGTAATTCTACCAGTTACGTATATAAATATGTATACGTACCTGATTCTACATAATTTAGCTTTTCAATTTCACTTGTAAAATATAATTAGAAATTTATCAGAACTTTAAAGATTTAAGATAATTACCATATCTATCCATCTATCTAGATTAGAGTCACTTAACACCTAATTAGAGCAAATGATTATCACATGTTAATATCTTTGATACGTCATCTTGTGATAACATCATAAGCACTTAAACAAATTAAGACAAATTTATGGTGATTTTTGGAATTTTGACAGTTTGTATGTCAAATAATATGTAAAAATATTAACGCATAGTAACGAATATTATCTTTAAGTAATAAATTATAATAATTAATTTAAATATGACTAAATATTTTATAAATATCAATTAAGTAAAGAAACACAACTCATTTCTTTATTGCATCTTCTAATTTTAAGATAAATTTCATCAAAATTAAATTTAAAGAAATGGCTTGTAAGCTCCTCTTAATACATTAAAATTATCATTAGGTGCGTTCATTGTATTTCACTACGAAAATATCATTGATAACCAATACATGGTAACACTGATATAAAAAAAAAATATTCTGAACAGATTATGTCATTTGTGCCATGAATACCAATCGGTAATCCTAAAGCATAAGACGCTTCCATTACGGCATTAGTCGGGGTCTTTCAAATAGAATTCTATTTGAAAGATGCTGCATTAGTATACTTAACTCTGTATTTTTTGGCGCAACTCTATTACCAACATACTCTCAGTATATTGTCTAGCTAAAGAGGTTTTATAGTACTGCTAAACCTGTTCGCTTAAGCCTTAATCCTGTAGTGTAGGCCCTATTGAAAGTCATCCAGAACTGTGACAAATTTATGTCATGCTGTAATTCAATAAATTTGCATGGTCTGGACAAAGGCTATTCTTATACAGGTAGTTAGATAATATATTTGGTGCAGATAATATATTTGGTGCACTTTTGTAATTCAGTTTATCAGGGCTCAAGCTAGGTTCAAAATTTAGGGAGAAGTCACTTCTCCCTCCAGCTGCTTTAGGGAGAAGTGGGGAGACTTTAGGGAGAAGTGAGGAGATTCATTTATCGATGTTTGTTGTATGTTATTGCAATTACATTGACTCACTGTACTTATCTTATTAAATGAATTGGATTTGTGTTACAACAGAATATTCAATTTTAATTTAAAAGTAGTTTGAAACAAGTAATAATAAGAATGAGTATCATGTAATGCAACCATTGCATTAAATGAAGATAAAAAAGCCATAGTTGATTCCTATCATGGATCATATCATGGGTGGATTAACAGTTATTCCCTTCTGATTTACTATTAAAAAGCTTGCGCGGACATTATATTCATATTCACTTATGTTGTAAAGAAAATGAAAGTAGATAACGAAAGAAACGGTCTTTACTTTAACTACATTTGTAATAAATACAGTGTAATACGCCGTCAATTTTATCAAATTTAACTCGTCGACAAAAAAAGGTTATCATAACTTTCATTTAAAATTACCGTTACAGTTATATCTCGAGCGGTCCTCTTAATTCTGACAATCATTCGATAGTGAAAATTTAATTGACGTTTGATCCGTCCATCATAAATAATTGTTACTGGTATGTTAGCGATTAAATGATTGGTTTAATAATGTCGCCTCGATTGAAACGTGAATTACGATTGGTTTCTCGCACGTATCGGTAATCTCGCCGTGGGCGGAGTCTAATTGTTCCTCGAGCGTCTGTTAATTAGACTTTTATGACATGTTGGTAAACAAACGGATTAATGACATTTCGCGTTGATTGAGATGCACGAAAGTCCCTTTTTCCGGCGGCGAGGGTAAACAAAGCAAACACACAACATGTTATTCACAGTTATTGTTGGTTATTTTCAATAATGGATCAATAACATCGGGCGACTTCATCTTCGCTTTCATGTAGGATGTCGGCGAAGTCAGACGGAATTCGGCGACTATTTCGCCCGAATCGCCCAGTAGCTCGAGCCCTGTTTATCTACCTAAAGTTAATGCCAAATCCCTCCAGTGGACAGGTATTCCAGTGGACATAGTCAGTACAGCTCAAGCGATTTTTGCACTTTCCGCTTTGTCACCATGGACATTCTTAACAGCAAATGGAAAAAAGCTGGGGACATACTATTGTCAGTCACTGTGGAAAATCACCGCGGACTGGTTATATAATTCCTGCAATCCCCGGTGGAAAATCACCGAGATTTGCTGTGATAAATATCCCATGTAAATGTTCATGTATATGTACAATGTAGTCTTGTTTGAGAAAAATCATAACAATTATCTATCCTTTAATGACAACCGTAACACATCTTTATATTTAAAAAAATCAGTAGTTTTGAAGTTCCATTTGCTAAAAAAAATATCAAAATCTAAATACACTTATGATTAATCAGTGATTTTCCTACTTATATAGACTCCGAAAAAAGGCCTCTTCCCAATTGAAATTTTCTTTAAAATCATGCAGTTTTCCCAAAAATCTAAACTTAAACCAGCTTTTTTACTTCCCAAATCAGCAATTTTAGCGATAATTTTTCCCAAAATCAAGAGGCTCAGGCCTCTTCCCAATTAAGTGAGAAAAATCACTGTTAATATGAAATTAGGGGCTACCTATGGCGCGAAAAGCTCTTATGAATTATGATTTTAGCATAACATATTTAGTGTACATGTAAACCAGAGCGTACCATAAACTAAACAAATAAATTGGTGCTGTTTAACCTATCATCGGAGTGCTTGGGATATTCCAAAAATCTCCGAACGTAAAGGGAGACCTCTGCGCATGATTGTTGTTTTAACATTATTTTTAATGTGTTAATTTATCAAAAAGGATATGTGAAAGTAACTTTATATTTATAATTGTTACTATAATTCTTATCAATGAAATGCAGGTTTATTTTCTGATTTTATACATCATTCTTTCACCGGAAGTGTTACTTGGCATGCGTCTGCTAGCAATAGTCTGACTTATGTAGACGCTCATTAAAAGCGCTCTGATATCTATATTTAGCTCAAAAGGATTTCAAAATGGCGGCGCCCAGTTAACTGAGGATTTTTTAACAGCTCATTGGGTATATAGGATATATATTTTTTGAAATTTATTTAGTTTGAATTTGATTTCATTTGAGTTGATACGCGTCATACATGTTGTCTAAGAGCGCTACAGCCCTTGCAGGGCATTTGGCCCCGCTCAGACATTCCGCGTAATAATATGTCAGTAATTGACACAATAATTATCCATTTACTTTTGAGCAATTATGGAAAATGTGTAATAGTTTCTTGGAAAAAAAAGATGATAGTTTTTTCTGATATATAAAGAAGTTTGGAAGTCCTTTGAATGTGGGTACTTTTTTGATGATTTGGCAGGTGTGTAAACATCAAAGATTGACAGATTCCGTTCATTTGTCAGAGGTCATCTCATGTGTAAATTTTGTGTATATTATTTAATAATGGAAACATATTTCATTTAATATGCTCTTCGAAAAATTTCGGGGGAGCATATAGTCGTCGGGTTGTCCATCTGTCTGTCAGTCTGGGCTATTTAAGAGAAGTAGGGGGCCATCTAACTGTAAACAGAACAAAAGAGAACAATAGAGTTCATTCCGTAACAATCGAATAAGGGGCCATGGCCCTGTATTAAGCAAAAGAAATGGCCCCTTAGCCCATTCAAGTGGCAGGTCCGTACATACGTCCTGAATTTGTGTCCGGCCCATAACTTAGTTATTTGAAGTTGGATTTTACTATTTCACAGAAATGATCATGATATTGAGACGATGTCTTGTGAGCAACATTTGGGTTGCTTCCTTGAAGGTCAAGGTTACAGCATGACTTTGCAGCAAAATTGTGTCCAGCCCATAACTTCGTTATTAGAAGTTTCATTTTACAAATATTTCACAGAAATGATCACCATATTGAGACTATATGTCGCGCCAACATTTGGGTGGCTATCTTGAAGGTCAAGGTCACAGCCCATTACTCGCTAAGTTAGTAAGTATGTAATATTTACATAAAAGTAACAATATTACATACATACTTAACGATTAACACAAAAAAAAGCATATGTCGTGCTTTGAGGGTACCTATGTGTTAAAGAATGAGAGGGTACCTGTGATATAAAAATTTAAATGAAGAGAGGTAGCCTGTGCCGCTGCAAAACCGAAAGTAGGGTGTTTTTATAAATTTTACATTTATTTTTGACAATATACTGCCATTCGTCCGAAGATCATATGTACATGAACATATTAAAAATGTATAATGCATATATAATCAAGCCACAGGTTCATTTCAGCCCGAAACATATGTCGAGGGGCGTGGCAAGACATGTCGATTTTTTTGTAGCTTATTGTGAAGTTGCAGTACATGAAAATCGCGCACTTGACAAATCAGCACATAAATAAAACATTCTAGTGTTCCGTGGTATACATCTTTTCTACGTGTCATACCTCCTTTCCTTATTACAATGAAACTTTACTGCACTGTTATCCATTGCTGGTTTGTTTTGAGCAGAGAATGACCTGTGCATGTTCAAAGAGGGTACCGTTTGAGCAGATTTCGCAAAGGGGGTACCGATATGGATATGCACCGTGATTTACTGCGTTATAGCTAAATTTATCTGAAGAATATTTTAAACCTTATCTAAAATTATAAATAATTAAAAAAATATTTAATTCAAATTAAGTTTCAATATAAATTATGTGTTTTTGGGGCTAAGAGGCTACGGTGATTCATATTACTGTCAATCAAGTCACGTGAATTACCTCCCGTTAATAAGACAAATGATCAGCAGTCGGATTAACTGAACAAAAGGCAATTAAATTATGAATTTATTTCAAAAGTTTAACATTTATGTCGATTTACAATATATAAAATAAATAACTTTTACGTAATAATATAGGTATTTTTAATCGTCGATTATTCCAAGCATATTAAAGTAGTATAGTATTCGACGCAATCAATTTCGGATACGTATACGTCAAAGAGAAATATTAGAACAAATGTTGTAAAAACGAATATTCGAATATATTTGAATATGGAAAACGAATATTCGAACATCAAATTCCTTATTCGTTTCCAGCCCTACTTCCTATGTTGAAAACTTTGGTTGCTATGGCAGCAAATAGACTGAAAATATGGCTAATTTAACCCATAAACTGGATCCCGTGATAACCCAAAAACTTTTTTTTCTAGGAGTTATTATAGGTGGGCATTTACTTGGTAGCTTGGAAATAACTTGTCAACAACTCCCAGCATTAAATTACTATATGTTTACATGTCTAGTTTCTTAGCATAGGTTAGACTGAAATACCGTATCCGTTCTGTGTATTCATACTGTTGTGGACGAGGTCTTTATCCGAAGACTGACCGAAAGGGCCGAAAATTTGCAATTGGAAGTTTTGCTTTTCCATTGCTCTGGCAGATTGTCTTTGAATATAATCATTTGTTATACAAACACCTCAAGAACAATCAATAAAGGACTTATTGCACCAATTTTTCTTTAACATATTTTAAAAGGCTTTTTCGTGTTTTAACATTAATGAATATTGCCAGCCATAATATACTTCTTCAGTGCTTATTTCTATAAACAAGTTTTACTGAGGAAAATTGCAGCTTAACAAAGCTTTTAGCTGTTATAAAAATCTGATCAGTAGTTTTTACAGGAGAGTAGTCTGATGATAATCATATTTGTTAATACATGCACTGTACATCAACATGAGCACTATAAACCAATTTCTATTACTTGTACTTGTATAGGACAAAGAATCTGATTTGTCAATATGTCAGGGAAATTTTCATGTCCAATTAATATTTGCAAAATCTCCTCTTATAAAAGGAATATTCCTCTGGGCACTGGACTAGACTTATATTGATGGGTTTTACTGTCTCCCTGCTATTGTTTGACATTATCATTTATAATAGTGATGTTTTAATGTGTAATATTAAGGTATATGAATGGCTTTAAGCTTGTAATATTTTAATTGTAAAGCCTAAAGGTTACAGTATAAGTTATAATTTGTATTAATGAAATATAAATGGTGATTAAATTCAAGCTAACAATACAAAAAATATAAGGCAGCCAATACTTGATGTTCCCAATTATCTTTCAGTTGAAATCAATACTTGTTGACATTTTCCTAAGATCTGAATGTTAGCAGAAACTAATGAGAAAGCAGGCTCTGCCCTTAAGTATTCTCTTGTGTAATAGACATACATGTACATATATAGTGTTTTATCTGGTTCTGCTTGTAGTCCAAAATGTTTATTGTGAAATTTCACTCTTATTTCTTACAGTTAGTAGCAAACTTTTATAGTTTGAAAAATTTAGTACCAGTAATACTAGCTTTCCAGAGCTTTTCCTATGAAACATTTTAGTTTTAATGTTAAGTAAAATTTAATGAACCATTTGGTTTTAGATAGAGCCCTATGTAATTTATGTTGCATGCTTTCTCTAAGAAAAATAAACAATAAAAATGCTGTTTAAGGAATTGTGTCTTTGAAAGAAGATTGTATTGAAACCTGTTCAATGACAATTTTTTTTTCTCTCAAAAAGTGTATCTTATAGAGCCTTAGAACTGAGATACCTACCATCATGGAAATTTATGCTCCTTGGTATTTTTTTTTATCAAATTTAATTGAGATTTTTAACTTTATATTACTACCAGAGACCTTAAAAGGCCTCTTCTCGATAGAAATTTTCTGTAAAATTATGCAGTTTTTCCAAAAATAAAATCAAATCTCTAGCTCCTTTTTACTTTACCTAAATCAGCAAATTTTAGCATTAATTCTTCCCAACATCAGGAGTCTATTAAAGATCTCTTCCCAATTAAGAAAGAAAAAAAAACTTTAAAATTGTTGGATTAGTAAAGTTATCAGCCCTGATTTAGTAATTTAGTAAAAATGACTTTTAAATTGTTGATTAGTAAAGTTACTGGCCCTGTTTTAGTAAAAATGAGCATATTTGGACTTTCATCATGTAGCTCCAAAAGTTCATATGCACCAGAAATTGATTGTACAGATTTTGGTTGTGATAAATCAGTGGAATGTGGGGGCATTTGTGTCCTGTTGATACATTTCTAGTTAACATTGAACTCCACATGTTATATAATAGAATTATTTATTGATCTTGTTTGTACTTTCTATAAAGATAAGTATTAAAAACCATGGTGAGCACTTAAATTCTAATCAATACACTTCCGTAACAAAAATCACAGTTTATAAATGAAAATGTCATACCACATAATGATATATGTTTCTTGATAGGGAATGCTTTAAGGAAATAAAAGTGACTACATGTATAATAACTGGTTTTTAGGTTCATTATAATCATGGTATGACAAGATTGATTGAATTGGTATGGTAGTGAGGAAGCCTAATGATAATTACTGGTCTTAGACCTTGTTATATGATAGAACAATGTCACAGATACTGTTATTAGAAAACGAACTTCATTAATGATTGATGTGATGTGTTTGTGATAGTTGGATATCTTCTTATAGTCAGTGAATAAAAAGTTAGGCAGGTGGGTAGTTTGAATATCTGTGTATTTGTAAACCACAGAATATTTTACTTGTTTAAATGACTTAAGTATGCAATTCTTATGTAATTTTATTGTGATTAATGCTTCTGAGAGGGGTCACCCTTTGTCCAGATTAAAATAAGTGTTTCAAATGAGACTAAGAAGGGAACTAAATTTTCATATTAAACCTTAGTAATATTTCTTTAATATTATCTAATTCTTTTTCAATGCATTTTACAATTTAAGTGTCACAGTTTTTTCAAATTTTATCTTTTTGTCCATTGCTGTACAGGAGGATAGCCTTTGCTGTATTTATATCATTACAATTTTTTCCTATTTGACAAAATATTGTGATACAAATTCCCAATGTTGAATGTTAAGGCCTCTTCTCAAAGTCTAGGAAAAAAGGCGATGTAAATGCTCAACATTTTTCATGTGCAGGGACTAAAGAGTTCGTAGAAGAAGAATTTAATACTTTTGTGTTTGCATAACATTCTATATACCAGTAAATCTATTTATTTATTTTCTTTTTTTTTTGTAAGTTAAGCTATTATAATTGTGTCTCAACCCATTAATTGTATTTTTGTGATCCTGTCAAGTCAGAGTTTAACTAGCATGTTCTGTCCTAGTTAGTTAGTTGGTTGTATCATAAAACTTCATTAAAGTTGTCATGTTTGGGTAGTACATGTATATACTTAACAGTGAATTCATGATTTTTAACCTGTATTATAGTGTCATAGTAACATGTGAAATAACATGTTTATTGGATGTTTTAAGAAGTGGCTGTACATTAAGTTGTGTTATGAACATTGAAAATGACTGAGAAGTTTGTAGATAACTGGAATTTCTAACTGTAGGAGAAATTAATTTTAAAATAATTGATTTTCTCTTCAAGCCATTACCAATTAAATAACAGACACATGATAATAAGAAGCATTTTAAGTACCAAAAGTTAGTAAACATACTTTTAGGGTTATTTGGGTAACAAAACAGTTGATCACAATTTCCCCATACTGAAGCAAACATAAGTTTAATATCTTTTCAAAAGAGAAAAAAAACACAGCCTGCGCCAAAGACCACTTCCAAATAAAGACCAAGTTAAAAACTTAAATAAATATTCTTCCAATAAAGGTCAGGCGTTACTTTTATCTCCCTTCCGATCAGTTACAGATAAAAATCTTGCTACTGCTTGTAGAGACCACCCAAAAAAAAGACCATATTTCCTTAGTTTGTTGTTTATTTACAGGATTGAATGGAAGGTTCTTATATATTTTGATTATGAATCATTATGATACTTGTTGCTGAAAGTTTATACTTCAGACTAATTTACAGATAGATGAGATTTATGTGCTTCATTAAACAGACTGTATTCCTAGTAAATGTCACATTGATTTCACTTTGTAAATTGATACAGGAACTACAGGAAAGGTTAATTGTATACACCTGAGAATTTTGCTGTGGCTACCATCAATGTTTGAGATTACAAATCCTATAATACCATATAGAAATATTGAGTCACCATGATAATTAAAGGTATTGCAATTCATGAAATAATAGTTTCAACATGTGGGATTTATTGAATTTAAAAGCCTGTGTCTCTCAGTAATACATTATAAAATTTTTATCCAGGTTTTAGTAGGGTCTGTGCTAGTCTTTGAATGAAATTATGTTGAATGTTAATGTGTATCATGTTCAAACTTTGGTTGTCAAAACAAGTCAGTATAATCATTTACTGAGTCAGTGATCAATTTCAAAAGTAACATTACATGAGAAATATATAGTAAATGAAATAAAGAATTACATTATTGTTGCATCTTTTGTTCCATATAAAATTGCAACAATTATTTAGTCAACTATGATGTCAGTTAACCTCCTTAAATAATCAGTGACCAAAATTACTATCTAGTAACTGTTTACTTTATAAAACTTAAATTATGTTAGTGAGCGCTTCTTATTAGACAAATAGTTTCAAAATGTTTGTTTATGAGTAAGGGATAGATTTCAAGCATAAATAGTTACACTTATTATTATCTAAATTATAAGATATTTAGAACCTCTACACTGTATTATGTTGTGAGAACTGTTCAGGAGCCATATCTTATCTTCCCTGTGGTGATTTGCAGTAGAATCGTAAAATATATTTTACTGAAAATGTTCACATTCCTGCACAGAAAGTTAAGATTGGAGAAAAAAAGAGAACAACCTGTTGATAAATTTTAGTTCTTTTCTGAGAGATAACGCTCATTTGTTGGCAAGAATGTTTTTCAATTTCCAAAATATTTAGCATTTTAAGAAATTGAAATATTCAATCCTGTACCACTGCTTATTGTTTGGTAGCTCATTTATTGACCCCTACTGTACTTTAAAGTTTGTAACACCGGAGGTTAGCCAAAGTCATCTGTTGCTGTTTCAGCACCATATGACCTTTACTGTGTTGGTGCCCCATAAAACCAAACAAACTGGTGCAGAGGATAGCAAACAAACTGGTGCAGAGGATAGAAACACTTTATATATCTGCCTGATAATCTATGACAAACCCAGCATTGGAAACTTTTACTACATCTCCAAGTTTGACAAAACACTGTGGGAATATTTATAGTTGACATTCCTGGACATTTTAGACAATATCTTATTACGTATCTCCATGACAGCAAGGAAAATGTGATTATTTTGTTTGACTATCTAATATGACAGATAGGTGTTGTGACACTTGTTCAATACTTTGGTACATTCAAAAGATAATCTGCACAAAAATAGCTTATCATGATTATTTGAAGCGATTTCTTAGAAATATTGCATTTATCATGTCACCTTTAGCATACATTGTAATAAGCCTGAGAATTATCATGTTATTTTCTACACTGAAAACTCAAATATCTCTGATATGGAATATAGAGTCAGAGTTGTAATAAAAAACTTTAAGAAAATGAATTTGTCTGTATTTTTATCTTACACTTAGTCTGTTTAAGAATTTCAAACATTTTGATCATTTGAGGATGAGGAACTGTTACTTGCAACTTTTAGAATTTGTGCTTTGAATCACTGTGATATGAGTTTGCATGTAGAGCTGATTTGGAAGCAAAAGTGGCAAATTTTATATGAAAAACCAGTAAAAATAGATTACTCAATAAAATGAATGGTTCAGTAATAAGGAAGTTTTGCTTTGTGTTAATGTAGGGAAAATAAATATCTGTGTGAGTGTACCACTATATAGTACATACAAATAGGTAACATTGTTCTATTCCTGCAAGTGTGTTGGGGAGTATACTGTCAGTTTTTATGGAGCAGGAAATATGAGAAATGACAAGAATGGCAAAGTGCATGCACATGGATAATTGTTTCTACAGATTTTACAGGAGACTGATTGTAATTACATTGAAATTATATTGTTATGTGCCTAACTTTCAGCTTCTCATACTAAAAATAGGTTGAGGGTTACATAAAGCTATTAGTACAGACTGATATAAACTCCTGCATCAGTAACAGTGTTCTCCAACTAGGTGTGCTATTCTGATTTACTTCAAACATACTGTATACATGTAGCATCCATGTGACACAACAGCAATATGCTTATTGTGCGGGTCTTATTTTGATGGAGGTTGAATTTGAGATTTTAGTCTATAGTATGAAGAATAGAATTCTATTTCCTCACATTGACTATTTTAATAATTATTGATATTATGTTGATTTTTAGATTTTTCCCCGTAGTTTTCAAGGTGTTTCAAGTTCAAAATGTATATTATTACCTCTTACTTCCTTTATTCTTAGAAAGTCAGTCTATTAATAGAAGTACAGAAATATTCTCTAATAAAAATCACTCATGTATATTAGCTATGATATCCTCCACATACCTTACACAAATGAAATAGAAAAAAAATAACTATAATTGAGCTTGAGCAGATATGATCTTTAACTGTTATTAAACTATTGTGTGTTGAATTTTTTTTGAGTGAGATTATTTTAAGATTGAAGGTGATGATAATAATTCTCCCACACCCACCTCCATTTCCACAAAAACTTGCCCCTGTGACTGGCAAAATTCCTGGTGAAAGGCCTGTGATTGATGTTTTATTTGTAAGCATAATTTATGTTGGCCTGGTCAAGAAAAATTGCTCTCTGATATTTTTAGCTCACCTGTCACAAAGTGACAGGGTGAGCTTTTGTGGTCGCTTTTCATCCGGCGTCCGTCCGTCCATCGGTCGTCCGTCTGTCCGTAAACTTTTGCTTCAAATGACATCTCCTCTTAAACCACTAAGCTAATTTCATCCAAACTTCACAGGAATGTTCCTTTGGTGGTCACCTTTAAAAATTGTTCAAAGAATTTAATTCCATGCAGAACTCTGGTTGCCATGGCAACCGAAAGAAAAAACTTTAAATATCTTCTTTTAAAGAACCCAAAGAGCTAGAGCTTAGATATTTGGCATGAAACATCTTCTAATGAGTGTCTACCAAGTTTGTTCAAATAAAAGCCTTTGGGTCAAAATTGGCCCCGCCCCAGGGGGTCATTGATTTTCCCTATATGCATATAGTAAAAATTTAAAAAATCTTCTTTTAAAGAACCCAAAGAGCTAGAGCTTAGATATTTGGCATGAAACATCTTCTAATGAGTGTCTACCAAGTTTGTTCAAATAAAAGCCCTAGGGTCAAAATTGGCCCCGCCCCAGGGGGTCATTGATTTTCCCTATATGCATATAGTAAAACTTAAAAAATCTTCTTTTTAAAGAACCCAAAGAGCTAGAGCTAAGATATTTAACATGAAACATCTTCTAGTGAGTGTCT